>NC_142582.1:4485000-4785000 GCF_965207765.1 Zootoca vivipara | reverse complement strand
AGATCCATGCAAGTAAGTTCTGTACTCCTCCTCCAAGGGGTCTTTGGGCTGCTGTTTCTTCAAGAGTAGCCCCCTATGCCACATGGTAACTGTCACATTTTAAATGGAAGGATTTTTTGATATGGCAATGGGGACTGCTGGTCAATTGAGTAAAAGTATGAAGCACAGCCAAGCCCTTAGTGTGCACATAGTAGCTCTGCAGATCTTGGCCAGGGAAATTCGGTGGGTACAACTTACCAATGCTTTTTTTCTGGGGGTACGCAGGGGTACGCATACCCCTAAACATTTTGTGAATCTTTGTAGTTTTGTCTATTTACTGAATTTACTGAGGCTCCAATACTTTGGCCACCTCATGAGAAGAGAAGGGGACAACAGAGGATGAGACAGTGTTCTCGGAGCTATGAACATGAGTTTGACCAAACTGTGGGAGGCAGTGGAAGACAGGAGTGCCTGGCGTGCTCTGGTCCATGGGGTCACGAAGAGTCGGACATGACTAAATGACTAAACAACAACAACAACAACAACAACCCCTCCCTCCTCAGCCATCAACTTTGGGGGATTAAGATTGTATCCTTAGTTGACTTAAGACTCATTAAAATGAATTGAGCTTAAGTTAAGTTATGAGCAACTAAGGCTGCAATCCTATGTGCATTGCCTGGGTTTAAGACTCACTGAACACAGTGGCGCTTACTTCTGAACAAACATGTACAGGAGTGCCCAATTGTTCTCTTGGTTTTGGTAAGACTCAAGCATGGCTAGTTTCTCTGGACTGAGGCAAGTTATTGTTTATCCACCAAAGAACTACAGCCACCCAATTAGGGATGTGAAGAATCTGAGCCACACACTTTAACAGCAGTATAATATATATAAATGTATGGAGAGAAACATGAGCTTTTTTTCAATATGAATACGTGATGAAAGAATAGCTTGTGGGTTTGCAGACCTATTCCCCCCCCCCCCTGAACATGCTTCTCAGTAAAACCTATAATTTAGATGGTAGCACAGCAAGATAACACTATGAAGGCCTTGCTAGCCGGAATACTATATATATATATATTACTTAAATCACTTCTATTTAGTTGTCTATACTTTCCCCCATATTAATAATGCCCTCCCTTGTGGAGTAATTGGACTTGCGTTATGGAAGCATTCACACACAATTAAAATTCATTACTCAACAGCAGTGATTGTCCCTGAGCTTTGCTAATGAAGAAATAATTCAGTTTGATAGTCATCTTCATTTCTGCCTTACCTTCGGAGGCTAAATTGGTAAAGTACGTGCCTCTCTTTAGTTAATTACACTGTGTGCATATATGAGTTCTACTTCGATTAATTGCTTTTATATGTAGACATGGTGGAAGGATGCGAGCTTCACTGCGAGCTTACGGTGACATTAAACTGCATACCTGTGCTTTGCATCTTGGAGCCTTCATAAGAACACAACAAAAACTCTGCTGGATCAGACCAAAGCCCCTTCTGGTCCAGCACTCTCTTCTCACAGTGATCAATCAGATGCTTAGGACGAGTCCATTAGAATGACATTTGAACTATGGCACTGTCCCAAGGAAAGACATACTGTACTGTCTCTGATAGGGGAGGAAGAACACAGTCATCAGGGTTGGTAACCGTGAAGAACAGGGATAATTGGCATGGCATCAATGCGGCACAGAATCACCGTGTTCCAAAGTTTATTCAGAATAATAATAATTATTATTATACTCTGCCCATCTGGCTGGGCTTCCCCAGCCACTCTGGGAGGTTTCCAACAAAATATTAAAAATACATTAAAACATCAGTCATTAAAAACTTCCCTAAACAGGGCTTCCTTCAGATGTCTTCTAAAAGTCAGATAGTTGTTTATTTCCTTGACATCTGATGGGAGGGAGTTCCACAGGGAGGGCGCCACTACCGAGAAGGCCCTCTGCCTGGTTCCTTGTAACTTGGCTTCTCGCAGCGAGGGAACCGCCAGAAGGCCCTCGGCGCTGGACCTCAGTGTCTTGGCTGAACGATGAGGGTGGAGACGCTCCTTCAGGTATACTGGGCTGAGGCCGTTTAGGGCTTTAAAGGTCATCACCAACACTTTGAATTGTGCTCGGAAACATGCTGGGAGCCAATGTAGGTCTTTCAAGACTGGTGTTATATGGTCTCAGTGGCCACTCCCAGTCACCAGTCTAGCTGCCGCATTCTGGATTAATTGCAGTTTCCGGGTCACCTTCAAAGGTAGCCCCATGTAGATCACATTGCAGTAGTCCAAGCGGGAGATAACCAGAGCATGCACCACTCTGGCCAATGTGCAGGCAGGGAGGGTCTCATCCTGTGTACCAGATGGAGCTGGTAGACAGCTGCCCTGGATACAGAATTGACCTGCAGCACAGTTATCCCATTCAGGACCAGGGAGTCATCCACACCCGCCCCCCGTCCCCCCAAAACAGTACTTCTGTCTAGTCAGGATTCATCCTCAATCTGTTAGCCACCACCCGTCCATCCATTCAGCATTCCTCTGTGGAGGCCTATCCAAAACAGTACCACTAGAAATAAAAAGAACTACTGTATTTAGGCTTTTTATGGCAGGCTTCTTTGAGGTCCACACTGATAATTTAGTAAAGATGACCCTGGCACTAAGCCCTTAGAGATGTACCGTACATGAATAAGGCCTTCATGGATTGTGGAAATCTTCCCTTCATTCAGCGAATACTGCTAGGCCAGCCGGAAGCCCAGAAAGAACAACTCTGTTCCAGCTGTCAGTGGTGCTGGGACGGTGGAGCTGGAGGGCGGCAAACTCTGGCCTCTGCCTGTGGCCTTCAGGGGGTACAGGGCAAGAGAGTGGAGAGACCAAACTGGCCTATTCCAAGCAAGCTGCAAAGAGTTGCTGGCCATCCCCACTTCCCCCTCCCCACATTGCTAGGAATAACTTTGTAACAAAGAACTAACTAGCACCTGCATTCAATTCCCCACTTCTTCCCTCCTGATCACTTTTCCTTTCGTATCATGCAAGTCTGAGCACAGGCCCACTGTCAGGAGTAAGGGCAGGAGTCAGGCTCTGGGGCCTGTAGTGCTCTGCAGGACTGGGTACTGCCTCAGCTTGTGCTGGAGAAGCTAGGAGTGGCCACTCAGGTGAGGCCACTTGATAACTCACTGCACCTGGTGGCAAGAGCTGGGAGGGATAAAAGCTCAGCATTTACCTTCAGCTCTTGGCCACAGCAACGTGATCCCTGCCTAGTTGCATCTGGCCTCCTGTTCCTCGATCCTTCGCCTTGCTCCTTTGACCTTTTCCTTGCTGACGCCTTGTTCCTCGACCCTTGGACCTTCGCCTTGCCGACGCCTTGCTCCTTGACCCTGCAACTGCCTGCTGTTGGACCCTCAGCCCTGGACCTGTTCCTGCTTCTACACCACCATCTTGCCTCTGGTCCTGACGTCCTCAGCCAGGGCATCAACCGCCCACCGACCGGACCGTGACACCCAGATTATAAGCCTGAGTGCAGGGACTGTCCAGTTACTGATTGTTGTAAGCTGTTCTGGAAACCTGACTTTCCATGGGAGCTATCAGATAGAGTTCAGTGCTGCACCGCCAGATGCCCCACATTCAACTGCTCCTCCAGATGTAAGTTCACACCCAGCACACAAATTATCCCATAAGCTATAAGCAACTTTTGCCTTTTTCACTATAGGGCCATTTATCAAAACTGATACTATGGCCCCCAAATTCCAGCCTCTTGTTTCACTCAACCTGTTCCACTTGTCAGGATACTTTCGCTCTCACGCATTCCATTCCATGCCCAGCCCAGTTTTTTTAAATAATAATAATAAAAAACTACACCGCCTTTCAACTTTGAGGTTTATGGACATCTTTATCTTTATCATTAGCACATGAAATAATGTTTCTGTGCTTCAAATCAAGCTGTACACAAAACAAATCCACACTGGAAATCATGTTGTTATGGGAACTGTTGGCAACTGTTTACTGTCCTGCTGGCACTCCTCATCTCGATACTTGTTAAAACTTTAGCAGGTTCCTGTTTTGGATACATTTTTGTCTTCAGTGTTTTTTTTTCAAGTTGCTAGTCTAGCGCATCATGACCTTTTAGTGCCTTTGGAGTCCCTGTCTGGGGAAAAGTGGGATGATGATGGTGATTTGGGGTCATGCATGGACAACTGTTTTTCTGCTTGCTGTGATGCGTTTCTGACACCCTTTTCTGCTTCTTGTCCCCTTCAAAGGGCACTTAGGCAAAGGATGGAGATGCCACAAAGGTGTGAGAGGCAGACCTGTGTTTCAAAGCTGTGAATCCCCCCTGCTGCTTTTTTACACACTTTATTTTAACAGAGTTTGCTCTTGTAACTTAACAAACGGAAGAAATGTTTTTACCCCATTAGAATCTCCTTGCCAATGGGTGGAATGCTTATTTATGATATGATAAGGTAACTGTAAGGGGAAGAGAATACAGGGATCCTCCTCCCATCATCAAGAGCAGCTCCTCCAATAGCAGCAATGCCAGCGGGGAGGGGTCCAGTGAGGAAGGAGGAAGAGGGATGCAGGGCTCCGGCAACACAGAGGAGCCCCTGCTACACATGAGGGAGGAAGAGGGGGGGAAGGGGGGAAAAGGAAAACATGGAGTGTAGACCCTCCCCCCCCCCGGTTCCGGAATTACGCAGGAGAAGGAGGGGAAGAAGGTTTGCCGTCCCGAGACTCTTATGCTGGAAGAAGTCGAGGGGCGGTCCATTGCCGCATTCTGCATCAGACTAAGCAGACATGTTCTACACACCAGTTCCACTGTAAATAGACTGAACTAAATAAAACTGTATAAAGACAAGAATGTGGAACGTCGTTACTCTAGAGTAGTCGTAACAACATCCTCTGACAGTAACAATACACAAAGAATTTTTAAACCATTGCATAAGTAGAAGAATATATGGAGTATGGAGCAGATACCAAGATTTATTGGAAAGGACAACACCTTTATGGTTATCACCTATAGAAGCCAGCACCCCAAAGAAAATAAATATGATGGAGAAGTGGGGTAAACATAAAGATATAGAGATGGTCTGGAAGATGGTCAACTGGGGCAAAATGCTGGGATGTTGGTGGAAGCCAGGCAGTTGGAGCATACTTTCCAACATGAAGTGGTCCAAAACGGGGACACCATCTTCCAGGGCGGCACTCTTGTACAAGTCATATCACCTGTGTGAGACTGCGGCCCCTCAAAAAGTGATTTTTCTGGGCACAGTACCCCAAAATGTGCATTTTTGGTGCAGTGCCCAAAAATGTGTGTTTTCGGGCACCATGACCAAAGAAAGCACAGCCTGAAATTTTGGCCACTGAACTCCCACAAGGTGTCCCATTTTTTCCAGGGCAGTTGATGTTGGAGCATGCAATACCTATATTGTACTAGTTTCATTGGTTGCTAGTGCATTTTTGAGCCTAAGTTAAAGTGCTTCAGAGTACTGCACAGTTTGTTTTATTTTGTTGTTGTGTGGTTTGGTTTGTACTTGCTATTGCAAAACAGTAAGTAATATACATATTTTTAAAACTGGGGGAGGAAAGAAAGATAAACACCAGGAGGACAAAGGCATACACCAACCAATGGCCTGGCTGTATAGTGCATTTCCATTGCAATCCCATACATACTGGGCTGGGAGTGAATAAGTCCCATTGAACTGAATGACACATATCAAATTGTGCTCTGTTAGGAAGGTTAGTATTATTATTATTTTATTTAATCATTGTGGGCTATTGGAAATACATGGCACTTGCTCCCCCAGTGACTTCATGGTGGTGTTTTAAATTAGTGTTAGTTCACTGCAGTGCAAAAGGCCTTCCATAATTTCCTAGTTACAGGAATTACCTGAAAATTGTGGGCCACCAGTAGTTCATAAAGGCATTTAAGAATTTCTACCAAGTAAAACTCCTTATTCAGGGAGTTCAGGGACTTTCCCAGAGGAGTTGAAGGAAGCAGTGGTGCATCCGCTCTTAAAGAAAGCATCGTCAGATCCGCTAGATCTATCCAATTATCGCCCTGTTTCAAATCTTCCATACTTGGGTAAGATAATTGAAAGAGCGGTTGCCGAACAGCTCGGTAGGTTTCTGGATGAAACATCGGCTTTAGATCCATTCCAGTCCGGCTTTCGTCCCGGCCACGGGACCGAGACAGCACTGGTCGCCCTAACAGATGACCTCCGTAAACAGCTGGATCAAGGCGGGTCGGGGCTGCTGATTCTTCTAGATCTGTCAGCCGCCTTCGACATGGTCGATTATGAGCTTTTAGACCACCGCCTTGCCGACGTGGGGATTCAGGGTACAGTCCAACAATGGCTGTGTTCCTTTATCTCAGGTTGGGGACAGAGGGTGGCGCTAGGGAGGGGGTTGTCACCACGGCATTCCTTGGTGTGTGGAGTCCCGCAAGGTGCAATCCTTTCCCCAATGCTTTTTAATATCTTCATGCGCCCCCTTGCCCAGATTGTCCGGAGTTTTGGGCTGGGTTGTCATCAATATGCTGATGACACCCAGATTTATCTGTTGATGGATGGCCGTCCTGCCTCGGCCCCGGACACATTGACCAAGTGCCTGGAAGCTGTTGCTGGATGGCTACGTGGGAGTCGGCTGAAGCTAAATCCTTCGAAGACAGAGGTCCTCTGGCTGGGTCGGGATGACATGGGGCGGGGGGGCCAACTTCCATCTTTCGCTGGGGCCCAATTAGTGTCAGCCCCTTCTGTTAAGAGCTTGGGGGTAACCTTGGATGCCTCCCTTTCCATGGAGGCACAGGTTGCAACCACAGCCAAGGTGGCATTTTTCCATCTCCGCCGCATTAAGCAGTTGGTCCCCTATCTCTCTCAACCTGATCTAGCCACAGTGATCCATGCGATGGTCACCTCTAGGCTTGATTATTGTAACTTGCTCTACGCGGGGCTGCCCTTGAAACTGACCCAGAAACTCCAGCGGGTGCAGAATGCCGCGGCGAGGCTCCTTACGGGGTCCCGGCTGCGGGATCATATTCATCCAGTGCTTTACCAACTGCACTGGCTCCCGGTGGAGTACAGGATCAGGTTCAAGGTGCTGGTTTTGACCTTTAAAGCCTTATGCGGCTTAGGACCCTCGTACCTACGGGACCGCCTCTCCCGGTATGACCCACAGAGGACATTAAGGTTCACAAATAATAACATACTGGAGATCCTGAGTCACAAAGTGGTTAGGCTGGCCTTGACCAGGACCAGGGCCTTCTCAGTACTGGCCCCGACCTGGTGGAAAGCTCTGCCTCAGGAGACTAGGGCCCTGCGGGATTTGTCATCTTTTTGTAGGGCCTGCAAGACAGAGCTGTTTCGTTTGGCCTTCGGACTGACGCAGTCTGACCCCACGGTTACCCTCCCCTAAGGTTTTATTTATAATGGTTTTATCTTATTCGTAGATTTTTAATTTTAAAATTGAATTTTAACATTGTATTATTCTGTTGTTTTAACTGAATTGTTTCTTTTATATTTGTGTTGATATTATTTGTTGTTAGCCGCCCTGAGCCCGGTCTTGACTGGGAAGGGCGGGGTATAAATAAAAATTATTATTATTATTATTATTGCATTGTGTGTGTGTTTTTTATGCTGTTGTTAAATACTGGGACTTCCTAAATACAAGAATATGCCTAGTGACATTGAACAAGGATTATTATCATTATTTTTAATTAATTGTTGGCACCTGCCAACATTTTCAAGGACTGAGATAAAATAATATAGAATCTATACCTTCCTTCTTTCTGATGTCTCCTTGTTCTGTAGTAGTTCAAGCAATCTAAAATACGAGTAGAAAAAAAATTATAGCACAATGTCATCAGATATGACAGAAAGTTCCAGGTCATGTTAAATATTGAAGATAAAGCTACTATCGTCTGTTAGTTATTGGCTTTGAGAGCCAAGTATTTTTATTATGCACTAGGTGAGGAATACTTTATAAATCACAATAACTTTTGACATGCAATAACATCCAGCCTTATTAATATAAACTGCAAGGATTTTTTTTAAAAAATGTTGGCAGTAAAACCAGCCTTTTCAGAAATCCTTGGCATTCATTCATACCCTGCGGGTTTGCACATCACCTTTAAGTGCTAAAGATGTTCATTACATCATACACTGAAGACATTTTTTTGCAATGAAGGTTCACGTTGCAATGAAATTTCCATTTCTTCTGCGTGTGTCACAACCTAAGAGAGGCTAGCAAGTCCACAGTGACAAAGCCCAACTGAATATGTCAACTGACACTCGGGAAAGACACAGCCACTGAATTCGCAAGAGAGCCTTGGTACCTCATGTGACCACTCTCTTAAGAAAAGACTTATGCAATGATTAAACCAGGTGTGTACAGTTTTGACATGTGGCTGGAGGAGGCTGCACCAAGAGTCTAGGAGCCATGACTGACTGCTGCTTTGGACCCAAGCCTGCAGAAGCTATGAGAGGGGCAATTAGAGACACTCTTGGAGTATCATGTTCCGTACCCCCTCCACTGAAGACTCCAGGTGTAAATACATGTGCCTTGGTTTTCCCAATGACAACAAAACCCTGGGTGGCCCCTGGAACCCCCTGGGGTCTTGCTACTGCATGGCAGAGGTTTGGAGTGATGTGCAACATTGTTCTGCTTTCTTGTGGATCACATCAGAGAAGTTCTAACATTACTTTCTTGACATGGAATTCTCTATCTATCTATCATCTGATAGATGTGGTGTGGTGTAGTGGTTAAGAGCGGTAGACTCGTAATCTGGGGAACCGGGTTCATGTCTCCGCTCCTCCACATGCAGCTGCTGGGTGACACACTTCTTTGAAGTCTCTCAGCCCCACTCAGCTCACACAGAGTGTTTGTTGTGGGGGAGGAAGGGAAAGGAGAATGTTAGCCGCTTTGAGACTCCTTCGGGTAGTGATAAAGCGGGATATCAAATCCAAACTCCTCCTCTTCTTCTTCTATCTATCTATCTGCCTGTCTTCTTTTTCTAGCTCAGAGAATGCACAGTCCTGCCCACAGTCCACTGAAAATAAATGAATCTGGAAAACATCTCAAGGAATGATGACGGGAGTATTCAGCAGCATATCTCAGAAGGGGTGCAAGGGGAAACTCTGAAAGGGAGGCTAGTAAAATGAGAAATCTGGGAGGCTGTACTTTAGAATATTAGAATTTTATGGCAATTTTTAAAAGCTTGAAAGGGATTTTCTGTCTTCCCCCCTCCTTAGGTATATCGTATTTATGCTGCTAATGATTTATTGTTCAAATATATTCAGGTGTTATGCTTCCCTTTAGGTTTAAATGAGAAGTGTAATGAATACCCCCCCAAAAAAAAATCGCATGCCAAATTGTTTCTATTTCACAAACACTCAAAATCTCAACTGTGAAAGTTCCATTTGCATGTGATAATTTCTATAACACTAAATCTGAGCAATTTATTTCCACTATGGCTTCAGTTGAAATTCAGGCTGATGTTTGATGGACATAAAAAGCTTTGCTAGATTGATCATACTAAAGGTTCATTTAGTCCAGTGTCCTGTTTCCAACCGTTGCCAGCCTGATGTTTCTAGGAAGCCTATGGACAGGGTGTGAAATCAACAACCACTGTCTGTCGTCCCCCAGCTGGCATTCCAAGCTATATTGCTTCTGAAGATGGAGGTTCCATTTATTTATCATGGCTAACAGCTGTTGATATATTAGGCTCCATTTATGCCTCGGTTGCCCAATTCAAGTGGTCCTCTTCTAGACAATGAGATGTAGGCAAAAAGTGTATTTTGCCAATCCATGCTATGGACCATAAATTAACCATCAGATTGCACCCCCTCTCCCCTCTCCTTCTTTCTCTCTCACTGGCACAATGGTTCAGTGTGTCTGGCTGTTCACCAGAAGGTTGAAGGTTTGAGCCCACCCAGGGACAGCTGTGGGCAGGATTCCTGCATTGCAGGGGGTTGAACTAAATGACCCTTGGGGTCCCTCCCAACTCCACCATTCTAAGATTATATGGTTTTCTAACTCAGCTTCCCACTCCATTTTCTGTTTAGATGTTATCAGATTCAATAGCAGCAGCCCTTGCCCTCCAAACCAGAATGAGAAAGCCACTTCATTCAGACCTTGTGTTCTAGTCATAGTTTGGAGGGCAAGCACTTAGCAGAAGGTAGAGATGAGTGAATCTGTCAGTTTTGGCTTACTAAGTTTCTTGTTTCTGATTTTAATTCAGTTTGGCATCAGTTTATTTTCCGCCAATATATGCATTTTTAATGCAAACCTTACCCTAGCACACAAATTTTGGTACACCTTACAGTACTTGGCTTGGAAGCGGCATTGCAAAATTCAGAAAAATGTAGATTCTAATGCCCTATAGCTATGTTTCAGCTCATGTATTTTTTTGGGAAAACTCCAAAACTGCTAGATTTGCCTTTAAATGCAAACAGAATTGAATTTCTCCCTACAAAACCTCCTAAATATTACAAGCAGTAGAAGGGTCCTCTTGGGTGGCCTGAGAGAGGGCATTTTCTGTGGCAGCCCCCAAGTTATAGGATTCCTTCCCTACAAAGGATCGCCTGGCTTCTTCACTATACAGCTTTCCCCAAATGCTGAAGCCACACCTCTCTGTGGTGCAATGAGTCAGTGCACCTGGCTGCTAAAAAGAGGATTGGTTGTTCAAGCTCACCCAGCGAAGGCAGTGGGCAGGATTCCTGCATTGCAGAGGTTGGACTAGATGAGCCTCGGGATCCCTTCCAACTCTACGATTTTATGATTCTATACCCAGGTAGTGTGGTTGCTGACCTTGAGCCAGACATCCTGGAGAGTGAAGTCAAATGGGCCTTAGAAAGCACTGCTAATAACAAGGCCAGTGGAAGTGATGGTATTCCAGCTGAACTATTTAAAATCTTAAAAGATGATGTTGTTAAGGTGCTACACTCAATATGCCAGCAAGTTTGGAAAACTCAGCAGTGGCCAGAGGATTGGAGAAGATCAGTCTACATCCCAATCCCAAAGAAGGGCAATGCCAAAGAATGCTCCAACTACCACACAATTGCGCTCATTTCACACGCTAGCAAGGTTATGCTTAAAATTCTACAAGGCAAGCTTAGGCAGTATGTGGACCGAGAACTCCCAGAAGTGCAAGCTGGATTTCTAAGGGGCAGAGGAACCAGGGACCAAATAGCAAACATGCGCTGGATTATGGAGAAAGCTAGAGAGTTCCAGAAAAACATCTGCTTCTTTGACTATGATTGCATCGACCACAGCAAATTATGGCAAGTTGTTAAAGAAATGGGAGTGCCTGATCACCTCATCTGTCTCCTGAGAAATCTCTATGTGGGACAAGAAGCTACAGTTAGAACTGGATATGGAATAACTGATTGGTTCAAAATTGGGAAAGGACAAAGGCTGTGTATATTGTCTCCCTGCTTATTTAACTTATATGCAGAATTCATCATGCGAAAGGCTGGACTGGACGAATCCCAAGCCGGAATTAAGATTGCCGGAAGAAATATCAACAACCTCAGATATGCAGATGACACAACCTTGATGGCAGAAAGTGAGGAGGAATTAAAGAACTTTTTAATGAGGGTGACAGAGGAGAGTGCAAAATATGGTCTGAAGCTCAACAAAAAAACCTAAGATCATAGGCACTGGTCCCATCACCTCCTGGAAAACAGAAGGGGAAGAAATGGAGGCAGTGAGAAATTTTACTTTCTTGGGTTCCATGATCACTGCAGATGGTGACAGCAGTCATGAAATTAAAAGATGCCTGCTTCTTGGGAGAAAAGCACCGACAAACCTAGAGAGCATCTTAAAAAGCAGAGACATCACCTTGCCGACAAAGGTCCTTATAGTTAAAGCTATGGTTTTTCCAGTAGTGATGTATGTAAGTGAGAGCTGGACCATAAAGAAGGCTGATTGCCGAAGAATTGATGCTTTTGAATTATGATGCTGGAGGAGACCCTTGAGAGTCCCATGGACTGCAAGAAGATCAAACCTATCCATTCTAAAGGAATTCAGCCCTGAGTGCTCACTGGAAGGACAAATCCTGAAGCTGAGGCTCCAGTATTTTGGCCACCTCATGAGAAGAGAAGACTCCCTGGAAAAGACCCTGATGTTGGGAAAGATTGAGGGCACAAGGAGAAGGGGACGACAGAGGATGAGATGGTTGGACAGTGTTCTCGAAGCCACCAACATGAGTCTGACCAAACTACAGGAGGCAGCAGAAGACAGGAGTGCCTGGCGTGCTCTGGTCCATGCGGTCACGAAGAGTTGGTCACAACTAAACAACAACAACACCCTGGCTTTTGATACCTGAGATGTGTGTTTTCAGGGCCTGTGGCTAGAATCTATTTTTAATCTGTTTTTGTTTGGTTTTTTACTCTCAATTTTAAATCATGGGACCTGCTCATGATGGGTGGATAAAACAACAGCAAAGTAAGCAGCAAGAAAATTTGAATATTGATACTCATTTTAAGAACTTTGGGAGAGGTGCGGGTTTTTGTTTTTTTAAAAAACTGATCTTTTGCTTTGTAGTGGAAAGGGATGTCTGAAGACAAATTATTATTTAGATGGTATTTCCCATCCTCATCTGTTTAGCCAGAGATAACAGGAATTGAACCTGTAACTTTGTACATGCATAACATTGTATGGCTGGTTGATTTGTTTTTGCCACCTAGTGGCTAAAGAGTTTAATGAACTAAGGGCTTTCCACACTTACTGTACCTTTTAGCGTGGTATAGTTGCTGTTTGCTCTGATTTTGAAAGAGTGAATTTGGAGCTGACCATCCACACTTGGGGTCACATGCTGCTGTTATTAGAAAATGAATGTGGTTTTCCCCTTCCACACTAATGGTGGCTTGTGCCTGAATTGAGAAAAGTTCCATGGCTGTCATATCGGCCCTTATATATCTCCATACTCCTCCAGGCAGTAAAAGAAAGAGCTATGAGCATGTGCATGAGGATAGCTCTTTCATGTTGTTGCTTTTGTGCTTTTGCTTATGGTACATAATGCCTCGTATTCTGAAATTCTAACCTCGTAGGATTAGAAGAGGTGGCATTGTCGTGGTCTGCCTTCTTTGCTTCAGAACACCCCAAACTAAAAGCTTGCACTGGTCAGATGTCTCCTGAATCATGCCCCCCCCCCAGCCCCACTGCCTTCAAAGAGAAATCAGGAGAATGCTCTAACACATGAACAAATACTGAAGATTAAAAGAAAATGTCAGAATTTTTGCCGTAGAGGAAAAAGAGGGAATATTCTGGAATAACAGCAGGTTAATAACAACTGTGGAAGCATGCCAATAATCCAAAACCACCAGTGATTATACCACTATAGAGGCCAGTGTGGAAAGCCCCTGGGACTCAGCATGATCCTCGAGAGTGACTATTGCCTCCCTAAGAAAAAAATGTCAGAATGTCACTAAATATTGACTACATGGGCATTGTTAGGGAGTGGTCTAGGCAGGGCACCAGAGACCCAGTACTCTGTGCTAGACAGCAGATTTCCTGACTCTTCCCTTAAAAAACAAACAAACTTCTCCCGGTATGACCCACAGAGGACATTACGGTCCACAAATAATAACATATTGGAGATCCCGAGTCACAAGGTGGCTAGGCTGGCCTCGACCAGGACCAGGGCCTTCTCAGTACTGGCCCCGACCTGGTGGAACGCTCTGTCCCAGGAGACTAGGGCCCTGCGGGATTTGTCATCTTTTCGTAGGGCCTGCAAGACAGAGCTGTTTCATTTGGCCTTCGGACTGACGCAGTCTGACCCCACGGTTACCCTCCCCTAAGGTTTTATTTATAATGGTTTTATCTTATTCGTAGATTTTTAATTTTAAAATTGAATTTTAACATTGTATTATTCTGTTGTTTTAACTGAAATGTTTCTTTTATATTTGTGTTGATATTATTTGTTGTTAGCCGCCCTGAGCCCGGTCTTGACTGGGAAGGGCGGGGTATAAATAAAAATTATTATTATTATTATTATTATTATTACTTTGCTTACAGGACAGCTGAACCAGAGACCACACAGCCTGTGTTGCCACTTGAGGCAAAACAAAAGGTGCCCTGTCACTGCTATCATCTGCCCTGCAACACCTGCCACACTCAGACAAGTGGCACCAGCCCCGGCTAGTCTCAAATGAGATTGTGCCAATTTTCACCCAGATTTTGTTGAAATCACGCAAGATATCACATTATTGGTGAAATCTTGCTGGAAATAGGCACGATCTCACCCAAAAAGAGAGCAAATGCCAGGACCACTTCTCTGGAGATGGCAGAGGCAGCAGATGGCATTAGGCACTACCTAACGGCTGTGCCGGTCCTGAGCTGAGTGCATATGCCCAGTACACAGCTGGTGAGACCCCTAGCCACCCACCATTTTCATTTGCCCAGAGGCACTCTGTATATGTCTGCCAATGTCTGATGTGGGTCTTGTCTCAAGTACTAAACAATAACCCAGCTTGGCCAGAATGAATGGTTAGATTAGAAGTTGCCCTATTGCTGGTGTGATCATCCCTATTTAAAAGTATGTTCTCCGTTCCTGAGTTTTAGGACTTTACCTCCAATACATTAAGCCTTCAGTTATAAGGGCCTAAGCATGGGTGTCTGGAAAAAAGGACAGTGAGCCCAGATCTGGGTTTTCATCAGAACATATATTGGGGTATGTGGCCAATGTGCTGGAAGACAGCATACCACTGGGAAAGATTTGAATCTTTGTGGATTTGCACCTAGTTGAACAGTTCCTTACCTTAAACAGTAGGGGTCACCATTGTCATTCCAATGGGAGAAAGAAAAGTTAAAAGCCGCTTGTATATATGATATCCTGTGAATCTGTTTTGATGTAGAAAGTCACCATAATATTGAATAACATGGACATTTTTTAAACAGTCCAAAGTTCACAGTGTACTGTTAACAACAGTTTAGCCAGTATTCCTCACTGTCAATGGATTTGTAGCCAAGATGAACTGCATTTAAAAAATCATCACATTGACAAGGTATATAAATATTGCTTACTGTTTCAGTATTAAAGGCTAGTATTCAACGAACTTTTACTCAGCGTAGACACATTTAAATTAATGGACATAACTTAATCATGTTCATTAAATTGAGCAGGTCGAACACTGAATAATAAGGGACGCGGGTGGTGCTGTGGGTTAAACCACAGAGCCTAGGGCTTGCCAATCAGAAGGTCGGCGCTTCGAATCCCCGCGACGGGGTGAGCTCCCGTCGCTTGATCCCTGCTCCTGCCAACCTAGCAGTTCGAAAGCACATCAAGTGCAAGTAGATAAATGGGTACCGCTCCAAGCGGGAGGGTAAACGGCATTTCCGTGCGCTGCTCTGGTTCACCAGAAGCGGCTTTGGCATGCTGGCCACATGACCTGGAAACTGTACGCCGGCTCCCTCGGCCAATAACGCGAGATGAGCACCGCAACCCCAATCAGTCACACCTGGACCTAATGGTCAGGGGTCCCTTTACCTTTACTAACACTGAGTAAAACCTAGCAAAATACCTCCCAAAGTCCCCCACCCAGCCTTTTACAGTCTTCTCAAACCCAGTGCTTTTTTCTTAAAAAAAAAAAGTTTAGGGGTACTCTCATTTTCCTACTCATATTGAAATATTGCCCCTCATTGAGGCCAAACTTACATTCACAAAATGTTTAGGGGTATGTGCCCCCCCCCGAAAAAAGCACTGCTCAAACCATTTGTGGAAATAATTTATTTTAGTGCAAGGAACATGGGGCAGATGCAAAAAGGGTAATATAGACAAACTGTCATCCACTAAACAAGGCTTTATGTGAATGTGGTCCTGAAAATTGACTTCATGAGCCAAGCACTAAATAAATAGGAAAGCCTGGAATGCTTGACTAATTTATAGCTGAGCTGTGAAAGCTGATTAATAACTGACCCACAGCCTTTTATCAGAATGCTTAAGATATTCACTTTGTCCACAGCACATCCAGCACATCAGGGCCGGCCCAAGACATTGTGGCACCTGAACCACAAAATGGCATTGCCCTCCAGCCAGGAAAGAAGGCATGAGTGAAGAAGTACATCTGGAACAAGGTGGGGCATGAAATCAATCTTACCTGATGGTTGAAATGGGAATCAAAGGCTGCCCCAGAGTTGGTGAGGGTATACTCATTAATCAAGCTATTAACATAACCTAAGACAACAAGAGCTTCCGATCAGTGCAAATAAGGAAAGGTGATGACTACAGTACATAACTACAATAAAAGTGATCTTTTTCCAGAAAAAGAGATGCCGTAACTCACCATGAATGCCTCCCTTGTTCTCTTATAATGACAATGGTGCCCACCTGAGAGGTGCCAGAACTGAGTTCCAGAAATTTCTGGCTGAAAAAAAGCCCTGTCAATAACCTGCTTCTTGCGGCACTTTGCAGTAATTTTAAGTAGGGATGAATGAATCTGACAGTTTTGGGTTCTGTGTTTCTCATTTTCCCTCTCTTAAATTCAGTTCCCCCCTTGTCATGGGTCTCATGGTGCCACCAGGCTCACGTATGGAGTGGCAGGCAGAGACGAGCAGGGGGGGGCAGGAGGATGAAATGGTGGGGGGCTGAGACCATGGAAGAGTGTCTGGAGGAGGCAGGTTCTTCTCTTTCTCAGGATATGGCTGCTCCGGAAGGGGAGCAGGACTTCCACCTCCCTCCCTCCCCAGGGAAGCTTCAATGGGGTGTCCACCAACTGCAGGAAGAAGAACTGGATTAAGAAGGGGAGGGTCAACGCCATCCCTCCCTAACACAGTGCACATCTGGAACTTGACATTTTCACAAGGCACAGGAGTCTTGCCAATGAGCTCACATGGTGGGTGGGCGGGCTAGCCTATTGGGACAACTCCATTGCTTCTGTGCAGTTCTGACCTCCTTGCCTAGATCTTGGATGCCTTAAACTTGGATTGTTGCTTCTAGCTGAGATAGTTCCAACTTTTTGTCACCTAAACTGAGCATTGAGGCTGCTGTGACTCACTACCTGTTGCAGAACCTGCACTTCTAATCAATAAAGATATTTTCCTTCCTCTCAAGGAAGCGGTTATGTCACCATAGTCTGAGTGGGAGCAGGGACACATGTCCTCAATTGTGGGGTGGTTGTTGTTGTTGTTTTAAAAAAGAAGTCCTTGTGAAAATTCATCAACATTTTAGTGTGCATATGTACACACAATTTTGCAAGCAATCTTCCTGTAACATTATGCATTTTGTTTATTTTCACTAAATATTCACACTTTTGTGCACACTTTTTGGTAGGAGAACTGTATCTCAAAATCTGGAGGAGTGTGAATTTTGAAAGGTAGCTCTTTTTCAGTTCACATAATTTTAATGGTCCACTTATGAGGACTTTGCTCTCAGTCCCAGGGATCACGTGTCGTAAATATCACGGTGTGTCCCCTGCCCTATTGTGACTGTATCTTACTTTCAGTTCAATGAAAAACAGAACCTGTTTCACTCATTAATCTTTCCACATACATGCATAAAGCATAGCTGTCTTTCCTTGTCATGAATATGTATGCAATGATATCACACACTGGCATCACACCTGTGTGTGTACAGCAAAATAAATAAGCTATATGCTACAGAAAGGAGTGATTTGTATGCCAGATTTTCACAAGATTCAGTTTTCACTATGAAAGATGCTGTTTCAGGAGTGCCAAATTGTTCATTTAAAAAGCCCTCCACTTCCTGCCTTTCACATCTTTTTTCAAGATTGCTCACTGCCATTATTCTTTGTCTGCTGTTGTGTTGTATTCTGCTAACCATAAGTGTGTTTATGATGTTTGTCCTGGGCAAGCCCTAGTAGTTGAGGAGGGAGAGGAAAGAGACCGGGGGGGGGGGGAGATATATATATGCCAAGTATGTGACTGTTATGAATCATTTGAATCTATTTCTCATGGATAAAGGCATAAATATAAAATGCTGCTTGGCCACAATTGCTTTTACTGAAAAGACTTCTTCACTTCATTATTTCAACTAATTAGGGCTCACTCAGTGATATGATCATGTAGCCAAATGTGATGCACGACAAGATGCCTTGATAGCATTGCCTCCACCATATAATCCCTGACTACCTTGAGAAATGTTGTGAAGAAGCCCTTTAAAGTTACAGACATGGAGCAAGTACATTCCTTGCATCATTTCCATCTTCAACACTGGCTAGAAAGAAACACATCCTGTTGCCTGCAGTTGGGGCACTGTCTTGCTGCGCTGGTTTCCTTGGCAGCAGAATTGCATCCCCTCTTCTGCCAACACTTGCTGCCTTACAGATTGGCATGTATCTTTTCACAAAGCGTTGCCTAAGTGGCTGGAAAGGGGATTGTTTCACAGGTGGAAAAATTTACTAAATGCACAAACACCAATTTCATTTCATCATTAATGGACCTGTATTCCCTGCACAGATTATTTCTGATAATAAAGGCAGACAGCTACATGGATTGCAGAAACCTTTACTCATGACATTTGCAGGGAAATATAAATGACCCCTTGTCCCTTGAACAAATGGACATCAATGTGTGAATTGATTGTTTATTGCCCTTAATAGTTCTGTTATTCGCTAGTTTACCCCGCCCCTTTGCTGGTGTAGATGACAAAAGTTGAAACTGCCTGAAGATTATTGGTCCCTTGCTGATGCTATGCTGTGAAACTGGAGGGTTAAAGAACTGCCTAAGGATGATTCAATGTTACATCTAATGTTTTAGCTACACTTCTTATTAAACAGTCCCCAAGCCAGAAATAAACAATTGCTCTTCCTTCAACTAGTTTAGATTGTTGCTTTCTGCTCTCTCAGATCTATGTGTATTGGAAAGAAGTGTGTAATAAGGCTTGCATTTTGTTGACAATGTCCAATAAAATGTTGCCGTTTCATGGTAACTTTGTAAATTTTCACCAAGAAGCAAGAGGAAAGAAGCAGTGGGGTGGGGATGGGGGTGCCTGGATTGCAAGACATCTAGAAATTTACCTGACTCCTTTCTAACTAGTTATGCTTTAAAAAGGAATTTGACACTCAATCCCAGATATATCACATCAGCATCAGAGTGGCACTGCACCAGGTGTTAGAATCAGGCTAGGAATCAGTTTAAATCTTAGTATTCCAGCTGGAATAATTTGTGCATTGGATTGAATATATAAGGCATATTAAAAGAAGGTAGCTGAACAAATACAAGAGGCACCTGGTACCAATCTATTGCTATTACTTCAGTATAGAAATTGAATATAGATAAAGAATCTGTAGCTGCTAGGAGTCCAGTTGAAATCTAAGAAGCAATTTGCTTGTAACATCCAATTGATTATAATTCATGTGGGTGGGTGGAACCATGCGGGGGCTGGCATTGCTAACGAAAGCTGCAGCATGGCATATTGATAACTGTGGGCTTAAATGTCAAGTGCAGCTTTGAGATTTTTTTTTTAACCATACTGCTATTTTAAATAGTGGGATGAGAAATGGAAGATATTAAATTTGAACTTAGCGTTGCCTTCTAAACTTGGTCATAGTTCCTCTGAAACACAGCAATGTCAGGACTTTTGGGCTGGGCTATTGTTTAGGGCATGTTGCTAAGTTTTGTTGTTGTTGCTGCCATTGATATTCATTTCTTTTGTACCTTTATTTTTAGATCTTATATAGACCCGATCGGGACCGGATTTAGGTTTGATGTGGCCCTCAGCTACTGAAGGTAATGGGGCCCTTTATATGTCCAGCTGTCCTTTGTCAACAACAAATGGTCACTGTTTTTTGGGTTGAATATATGCTATATGGCAATTTAGGGACCTAATAGGTATCTAAAGCCATTTGCACATAACAAAATATATTTTGGAAATGTACATGCAGTTTTTCCCCTTTAATTTTTTTTGGGGCCCCCCCAAGAGAGTGGGGCCCTAAGCTAAAGCTTGTTTAGCTTATATGTAAATCCGGCACTGGATCACCCGATTCATGCGGAAGTCCTGCGAATTGGATCATGCTCTTTGATGCGCTTCATTAATTGCTTATTGACTACTTTTGCTACGTTTGTAATCGTGTCAAACCTTTCCGTTTCATTTGCCCCATTGAGCACGGCTTTAGAAAGCCGAGGGGAATTGCGACCCATTGTCGTATTCTGACTTTTGCACGTTTTCAAGACAGGGTTTTATTACCTTTGTTTCGTTAAGTGCTTTGAGGGTGGGTTTATTATTATTATTATTATTATTATTATTATTCTGTTTTTTACAGTCGAGCGGTGTATAAATCTTCTGAGCTAGCTAGATAAAGGATATAGAGAAGTATGGCTTTCTTGGAATACACGCAGCAGCGTAAGGACACGTGTGTGACGCGTGAATTCCCACGTTAGCTGGCCAACACACGGGCGCGGTGTGTACTGTACAGTACGTTCCGCGTGGTTTTTTTTTTAAGCAGCCGAGGATCGAGCCGCGCTTTGGAAGGGACACCCCTCTGCAGATTTATTTCCCAGCGTCGCTCTATGGGCGCGGCCGGAGGAGGCGGGGCTCCGGGGTCGCCTTGGCAACCGAGCGACGCGCGCGCGGCCTTGTAGCCAGGACGGGCTGAGGCGGCGGCCATGGAGGAGGCCGCGACGGTGACGACCACGGAGGGCACCTTCTGCCTGCAGCGTATCCTTGGGCCGCCTCCCACCCACCCCCCCGGTCCCTGGCGGCGCCCCAGAGGGAAAAGGGGCCGCCGCGGCTCCTCCTCGTGGGCGGGGAAGAGGGAGGCCGCCAGCCGGGAGAGCGAGCGAGGGAGGATTCCGCTTAGGCGAGCTGCGCTTGCTGCGTGTAATTCTTTAAAAATGTCCTGCCTCCTGCCGGTCTTTCGTTATCTTTCGCGTTCCATCTATCTAGCATCTATCTACCCCAGGCACCCCCAAACTCGGCCCTCCAGATGTTTTGGGACTACAACTCCCATCACCCCTAGCTAACAGGACCATTGGTCAGGGATGATGGGAATTGTAGTCCAAAACATCTGGAGGGCCGAAGTTTGGGGGTGCCTGATCTACCCCCTACAAGTTGTCACCTGTCCACCCTGTAATGTAGGTACCGGATCTGTACCTCTTTATCTACTTGCACTTTGACATTCTTTCGAACTGCTAGGTTGCCAGGAGCTGGGGCAGAGCAATGGGAGCTCACCCTGTTGTGGGGATTCAAACCGCCGACCTTCTGATTGGCAAGCCCTAGGCTCTGTGGTTTAGACCACAGCGCCACCCGCATCCCTATCTATCTATCGATCGATCTATCTATCTAGAAATAGGGACATAGGAATTGATATGGATGTAGGCGTCTATGTTCAGTGGCAAAAGTTCTTAATGCTTTTATTTAAGTAGGTGTGAGCAAACAAATATAGATTAACTCAAACCAAGTCCTTGTAGTTGGAAAGTTTGTGCTTTAAGTCCCTTTGGTACTTTTATTCTGTTTGGGAACCTCCCCGCCCCCGCCCTCCTATTTCATATTTCTATTTCCCCATAAATGTAATGATCCCCGTCATTGATCTGCGTAGTTGTAACAGCAACAAGTCATGTAAGAAAATATATTTCTCTGAAATCCTGCTCTCTGAAGGCCCTGGGAGCAAACCCGTTTTGTTTTGTTTTTTGTTTTGTTTTGTTTTGTTTGTTCGTAAATTGCCTTGGGTTGCCTTTGGCAAGATAAAGCAACTAACAAATTTAATAAATAATAATGTGATGTTGTAATTTTTTAAAGCACCTTTTATCTTATTGCACCCTCCTTCAGTCTTCTTAGGATTGCTTTTCCGCAGAGGAGCTGAGTTGCGGCAAAGGTCTTGAAATTTTGCAGCTGGGCCTTTTGCATGATAGAAAGGTTTTTGTGGGTTTAGTGGGTGGGGGCTGATCCCAGAAAAATAGGCACTTGGTTGCAAATCAGTCCTCAGAAGTAACTACTAAGTAGGTGTGCATAGCTTTGTAAGGTAAAGGTAAAGGACCCCCTGGACACTTAAGTCCAATCAAATTTGACTATGGGGTGCAGTGCTCATCTCTGCTTTCAGGCCGAGGGAGCTAGTGTTTGTCCACAGACAGCTTTTCTGTGTCATGTGGCCAGCATGTCTAAACCGCTTCTGGCACAACGGGACACAATGGCAGAAGCCAGAGCGCATGGAAACGCTGCTTACTTTCCCGCCACAGCAGCACCTATTTATCTACTCTAGTTGGTATGCTTTCAAACTGCTAGGTTGACAGGAGCTGAGACAAAGCAATGGGAGCTCATCCCATTGCTCAGATTCAAATTGCTGACCTTATGAATGGCAAGCCCAAGGTTTGTACTCTGGACTGGAATGTTGCAGGCTTTGCCTTGTGAGCAGAACTCATTTCCATGTGACGAATGACAGTAAGTTTATCTTTCCCATTATTTTGATACTAAAGCAAAAACATCACCACAATCTTTGCCAGCTTCCCCAGGGAGCTTCACCCATAGTTTCAGGGTTTGTAGCTGCCCCATTACAGTTCTTGTTGTTGTTGTTTAGTCGTTTAGTCATGTCCGACTCTTCGTGACCCCATGGACCATAGCACGCCAGGCACTCCTTTCTTGCACCGCCTCCCGCAGTTTGGTCAGACTCATGTTGGTAGCTTCGAGAACACTGTCCAACCATCTCGTCCTCTGTCATCCCCTTCTCCTTGTGCCCTCAATGCCCCTTCATGGATCACTGCCTTGTCATGGCGAAGGGGATTAAATAACTTGGAGAAGTTATGTTTTGACCAAACGTGATCCACCTGGAGAAGGAATTGGCAAGCCACTCCAGTATCCCTGCCAAGAAAACTCCATGGACAAAGACAACAGGCATATTACAGTTCTTAAGGGAAGTTAAATGTAAAGATAAAGGGATAGGAAGCAGGCAGTGACAGCATACCCTTTTATTCTTTTCTGACTAATGCACATATCGGCTATTTTAGAAGAATGTGTCTCTGTAGAGCTAAAACATAATACCATCTAATTTCAATAAATATGCCTTGAATTGTGAAATATATTAAACTGCTATTTGAACAACAGGCACCTTATCAGGATAAATTAAAGGCATGCACAATACTCAGGCTGCAACCTCATGGCTTTGGAGTAGTTCATACAGAATTCCCAATGCAAATCTGCATGGTATTGTGAAAAGCTTTTGCTTACCTAGTCAGAGCTTATCACAACTATCTAGGCAGGTCTAACAAGAAACTAGGTTTCTCATACTTCCTTCTTCCAGGTTAGTTATTCAGGATCTTCAGGGAAAGGAGTTACATTTGAAGTCTAGGATGCAAAAGCACGGTGGGCTTTTATTTTTATAGGACCCAGCTTACCCAATAATAAAGTTTAAATCATCATCACCTTTTCCATCTTGTTCCTCCAGTACAATCTCTCTCTCTCTCTCTCTCTCTCTCTCTCTCTCTCTCTCTCTCTCTCTCTCTCTCTCTCCTCTCTCTCCTCTCTCTCTCAGAAAGAGCTTGTGATTCAAGTAGACACCAAGGCAGGTACATAAATATATGTAAAAACACATTGAAAAGAGATCAATAATGTGACACTGGATATCCGTTAGAAGGAGAGGTTTGAAATTTTGAAGTGCAACCTTGCTCTGCCACTGCTTCATTGAGTCCCAGGCTTGCGCCTCCATCCTGTGGCTCTTGGGATCTGAGACTTAAGAGATCTGGCAACTCTAAGGACACATTCCAGCCAGGCAAAAACACTCAATAAGAGTGCAAAGCAGGGCTAGTGAGGGGTCTAGCTCAGGAGGGTGTGTGACTTGAGGAGAGTCTGGAGGGCCAGATATTCCTGGAGGGTCACATTTTGCCCCAGACCCTGAGGTTCCCACTCCGTGCTATATAGCATCCCTACAAAGTGTCTTTTTCTCGCCTTAAATGTGTAGTCTCCACAGTGAGTCTACAATGCCCTTATAAAAATGAACAGAATGCTTTCTGGTTTGAAGTGCCCTAAATCATCAAGCTTATTCTTCAGCTGCTCTTATTTGAAATATTGGGTGAATTTGGTGTTGATACGCATTTGTCAGCATTGCAGCATCTTCTAATAACATTTAATGGACATTTCAAAAGAGGAAGTGAAGTGAATGGTACTATAACTTATTTTAGATAACAGTATTTGTACCATATTGCATATCCTTCCTGGTCCCAGTAAAAGTTGTGCCTCTCCTTTAGCTTTTGTGGACTACAGTCCACTTCATCAGTTGCATAATGTTATCCGGAGCTGTATGCATATCTATCCAAGCATGTGCAGTGGGGCAGGTGGTGGTATAATCAGTGAGGTCAGAAGGAAATTAAATGCAGTAAAGTACAGAGAGTAACAGTTAATAGTGGCTGTCTACAAAACAACAACAACAACCAGTTATTGTTTATACAGATGTCCAGGCATTGGTAAGCCAATTAGCACATGAACGAAATCTTTTGTCTCAATTAATTTCACAAACGAGAGGATGGAACCAGTTGATGAATTGCATTGCAGGGGGTTGGACTAGATGACCCTTGGGTCCCTTACAACTCTATGATTCTATGAATTGTGGTTCCTTTGCAAATCTCCCCTTGAAGTTCCTTTGTTTAAGGAACAAAGGAACATTTTTCCATATTGCCACCTGTGATGTCAGATTTATGCCTGTTTATTATTTTGTGTAGGGACAGGCCTGTTCTGTGTTGTGTGCAGAAGGGCATTGTTGGCAGATGATGGCATATATCACATTGGAAGATGAGCACGTGAATGAACTATTGATATTTTGGAATACATTATTTGGTTGCCATCATGGATGTAACCAGGGGTGGGGGTTCAGCTGCTCCCCCATAAAGTAAATAAAAATACTTAACTAAATGTAGAAATAATCAGAATATTTGAAATTGAAATGCTCACTGAGGTCACTTGGATGATGTTGTGATGCATTCTACCAACACAACTGGCAACCTGACTGAGTGATAGGTGTGGCTTCTGAAAACTGACCAATCATGTTGCAGGTAGCTCGGTTCTGGAAGTTTCTCATAGTTTCCAGGATTTTCTCCTGAGCGTGCGCACCTGCAGGGCCTGTCGACTGGAAGTTTCCCACAGGCTATTTGTAACGCATTACCTGGACTCTTTAGTGTCTTTGTTGGAGCATCATTTCTCACTTGCTTTTTCACTTTTGGCCCTACACCCCCGTATCATGTTGGAGATGACCCTTCAAGATACTGTAAAAGCTAAGCAGTTTTTATCAGTTGCAAGACTTTGACTGAAGCTGAACTATGGAACACCATGTGGAAGGAGAAGAAACTCAGCAAAGAGCAGTCCTAGTAAAAGAGGAAGAAATCTTTTACCCTACCACAAAAGGGCTCTGATCTCTCTTGCTCAGCCATGCACCACTTGTACTGTAGAGTGATCATTCAGTACCTTACAGAGAGCAAAGACCTGGCTAAGGTTGAAACAACAACAACAACAAAATTCCATCCAGTAGCACTTTAGAGACCAACTAGCGCACAACCCCAGAGTCGGTCACGATTAACTCTTTGCCGCACTATATTATAATTATGACTGTAAGAAACACTTGCCAAATATTGCTTTCCGGCGGGTCAAGCTCATTGCGGCCACGGGCAGGGCGGGAGAAAGCGAGGCAAAGATGGGGGTGTGGGATAAAAGGAAGGAGGGGAGAGGGGAGCACTTAGTGTTGGGAGAATGGCAGCTGGGCTGGAAGAGCGGCGCCGGCGCCTGCGTGCGCTCCCTCCTCATACGCTCTAGCTCTCCGCTGCCGGGTTGGCGCCTCGCAGTTCGCGAGCCGCTACCTGCGCACGCGCCCCCGCGCGCCTGCCTCACCTTGCCGCGACTTGGCCAACTTTTCTGCCCACCAGTTCTCACCTGCGCTCCTCCTTCCCCCCACCCCCTCTCCCCCCTCCCACTCTCGGCGGCGGATCCCTTTACCTTGGGAGAGGAGGGAGCCTGGGCGCTGTACGGTGGCGCTGCTCTCTCTCGGGGGGTTTTCAGCAGCCGTAAAGCGGCGTGAGAGAGAAGCGGGTGGCTTTCCCTCAGTCTCCCTCCCAAAATTTATTTGCAAAAAAAAAAAAAAAAAAGGGAGGCTCTGGCCGGCTTCCTGCAGCTAGAGCGAAAGGGGACCACGATGCTGCAAAATCGCCCTTCTCACGTCACGGCACACCAGCCAGCGTCTCGCGGCACAGTAGTGTGCTGGGGAACAGCGGTTGAGAAACGCTGTGGTAGACAGAGCCAGACACAGGATGATGACAGGTGGATGTACCCCCCCCGCCCCCCCCGCCACATTTCTGGTTATGCCCATGGTTGCCAGGGTAGATATAGGGACCCTACATTTTTGGCCAGAGATATTAGCCCCCCTTTGCATCTTGTGGGTTGCAGTAAACCTGAGAGAGGAGCTTGTAAGTGGGAGTCTGCTGATAGAAAGGAATAGCGTGATACAAAGTGCTGCTTACCCGCCTTCTGCCAAGCATTGTGAACACTTTTTAAAGGCCTTCTTTCACCACCCATTAAAAAGGGGCACAAGTATGCTTTTAAAACACCAAATGAGGACGACTTGTTTGGTGCTGGGGCAACAGATAGCAGACTTCTGTGGCAATTGTCCCCTGTGCAGATCATTAAGAAGCTTTCACACCAGAAACACCAAGGTGGAAAATAGTGCCTTTGTGAAGTCTTTTCACCTTCACCCTCTTGACACAGTGCTTCACATCACTGCATCATTGAATCAGCATTTCCTGTAGAAGTATTAAAAAAAAATACATTCCTAATCCTAGTGAACAGTGTTTATATTTCATAACAGAAGCATTTTTGGGGCATGCTCAAAAATGGCAAACACCCCCCCCCCCCAGCAATGAAGTTAGAAATGATAATTGAATGGACAGGTGCTTTATGAATAAATACAGATATTTATTGGAAGATGTGATAACTCTTGGGAGTTTGTAACACAGTCAAGCTGAGATTAGAATCTGTTCCAGCATCCCTGGAGAAAATAGCAACCTGAATTCCTGAAGCAAAGCAAAGCAAATATTCACTAAATGGTGTTCATAAATGTTTGAGAGCTAAATTTTGTTGCCAGATGTATAGTGCCTTTCACTGTTGTGTGAGTAGGCAGTCAAGCAGCAAACTGACAGCTCTGAATAGAATTTGCTTCTCCCAAGAATTGCAGAGTATGTGTTGCTCAGTAAATACTGTTTACTGTTTTATACTTAACTTAACATTTAGAGATTTCAGTAGCAGAAAGCTCTGAAGATGACTACCAATATGAAGAGGTAAGAGACATTAAGACAAAAGTTGCAACCTATTTTATTTTTAAGTACAAATTGTAATATTGATAAGTGAAAGGGAAATACAATTTATTTTATTGTTAGCCACAAAAAAATAGTCTTACATACATGGTGAATGCTTCTGTCTGTGAGGGAGCCTTCCCAGACCCACTGAAAGAGGCAGTTATTAAACCGCTTCTTAAAAAACCATCTTTAGATGTGGCCAATATGGCCAACTATTGCCCAGTCTTAAATCTTCCATTCTTGGGCAAGGTGATTGAGTGAGTGGTTGCTGAACAACTCCAGGCATGCCTGGAAGAAGCAGACCATTTGGATCCCTTCCAGTCGGGATTCAGGCCTCATCATGGGAGTGAAACTGCCTTGCTTGCACTGGTTGATGATCTCCGACGGACTAGGGACAAAGGTGAGAGCTGTTTCCTAGTTCTGCTGGATCTCTCAGTGGCTTTTGACACCATCAACCATAACATCCTTCTGGACCATCTAGAGGGGTTGGGAGCTGGGGGCACTGTCATACAGTGGTTCCCCTCCTTCCTCCTGGGCCATCTTCAGAAAGTGGTGGGGGTGGAATGAGTGTTCAGACCCCTGGGTTCTCACTTGTGGGGTGCCTCAGGGTTCTGTCCTCTCTCCCATGCTTTTTAACATCTACATGCAGCTGCTGGGAGAGATCATCAGGGGGTTTGGGCTGGGTGTTCATCAGTATGCGGATGATACCCAGCTCTACCTCTCTTTCGAATCAGAACCAGTGAAGATCCTGTTTGAGTGCCAGGATTATGAAACTGATATCACAATATGAACTTCAAACCTACTTACAAGAGGGGTATTGACATGGGATTCTACGGATCCGTATTTCCACACACACCTTTTGTGCCCCCAAAGATTAGAAGGTCTCTGCACTGTGTATCTTCATTATCCTCCATCCTGCCCTCCCTCTTGCCCAGATGTAATTTACGGTACTTAAACCCTAAACTCAGTAGATATGACTAGGACAAAATGTGATTAAAGGATACTCTGATCTTATGATCCTATAAAGGTTTTGTTTTTTGTTCACTGCATACTGATGCGGAGAGAGGAGAAAACAGTGCCTGTTGTAATTTTTTGCAAGTGCTGTGCCTGGTTTTATTTTATTTTTTGCAATTATTTCTTCTCCTTAACTTTATATTTTGGTTTCTAAAAAGATATATAACAAACAATCCCCATTCCATGCATATACAATGTAAATAATACAGTCAAACATTAAGTAAGTTTGTAAATAGTCTGCAAATAGAATTGGCCTGATTTAGGATTGAAAATTTCTGAATGCTTTTAATCTTATTCTTGCACAGTTGGTGCCTGAAAAAAAAAGTTCTGTCAATGAAACGTTGGTGACTTTAAGCATAAATTTGTTAATTAGTACTATCTTGATTTAAAATCAGTTAAATGCATCCAGTTAATTCATTCTGGGATAGTATTGGCCACTTGGTGCCTGAATGTTCAACTTATATTTTCATAGTTGCAAGCCTACATTTATGTATGCAAGTGAGTTTGTAATGTACCATTGTTTCTATTTATCCCAAGTAATTTATAGGCATTCTCACATTGAAAAGAGTGCATGCACTTTTATACTTAGTTGTCTATGAAAATGAAAGATGATAAGAAATATCCTGCTTATAGTTTTTCTATTTATTCCTGCTGGATAGTAAAAACATCCATGTAAAATTGCTCAGGGACAGGACTCTGATATCAACCAAATCCTACTGATGCCACAGATAAATATGCTTAGCGACTTCTGAACTTCGGGTAAAACTATGGTCTAGACTATCCCATGATTTGGCACACATTTCTGGAACTGTAATTTCATGTAGATTCAAAGCAACATATGTGGAGAAGTTGTATTCTCATTTTTGTGGAATTACCAAGTTTGCCTGTACAAAATAGGCAACAGTCTTTAATTGACAGAAAGAAACATAGTACCCCATTAAACTGGCAACCAAGTGTACTGATCTAGAATATTGTGTATATATTGCTTTTGCATATGGAGTTCTCAGCTCATTTAAATAGATGGACCTTATAATTTCCCCATCCCATAAATACTTATGTAAATTGGGTCCCCTGATGAAAAAGAAAAAGAAGGTATATTCGTTAGGGGGATTAAGATATAAGGAGATATACTGAATCTGATCTCTGGCCTATACAGTGGTACCAGAGGAATACGTAATCTTCGGGTTGCAAACGTGGCAACCCCAGAAGTGTATACTTCTGGGTGTTGCTGTGTGTGCCTGTGCATAAGTGCTCAATCGCGCTGCATGTGTGCGCCGAAGGGCGCCTCCGGTTGTGGACTTTTCAGGATACGGCTGGGCCTCTGGAACTGATCCCGTCTGTAACCGAAGGTACCACTGTACTGTCTAGCAATAGCTCTACGGGGTCTCAGATTTTCCTAGTTCTATCACCTAAGACCCTTATTTAGGTAGAGGTATGAAAAATGCCCAAGTCATTCTCAGAGTAGATTCATTGAAATTATGATCTTTAGTTAGTCATGCACATTTCATTTCAGTGAGACTATTATGAATATGATTTAGTTGGATACAACCCTGAAGCAGGGATCTAACATATACAAAAAGCCATTCCATTGTTGAATCATGGCAAATAGACTATATGATCCTTGGGATTGAAACAGTTTCCCTCTACTCAGTGGATGTGCTCATTGTATATGTATTTATAATTCTGTCTTAGGTACCAGCTGACGATGAATTTAGCCTGCAAGATGGTGATGAAGATCTGGCAAAGGCTTTATACACTATACAGGAACAGGCTGTTGATGCCCAAATTATGGTAAATATGTTGTTTTTCAAAATATGTGGCTACATTGATTCATATGACTTTACAGTTATTAATGTAATATGCATATGAGTGTGGTGGTTAACAGAATGTTACAGCAAATGCATTATTATTCAAGACTAATATGAGAGAGAGCAGAGAACTTCTAGATTGAAAAGGGTGACATTATATTACATCTAAGTGGCAAAACTGAATCAAACTACCGGTAAGTAGTTTAATCACACCCCCATTTTCAAATTTTACAATAGTGTCCATAATGAAAACTGAGATGAACTTGGCATTTTCTGTATTTCATATTCAGATATGGTGTCTTATCTCCTCGTTGCAATGAAAATAATGGGCATCTGTAGGACTAAATCCACTGCAGCTGTCATGCAATTTACATGTTATTGGACAGTTTCAAAACACTTTCTTAAGACAGGCTAAAGCCATTTAACACCCCCAGTAGAAATATAGACTTCATTCCTTTGCATTTCATACCTCTATGCTTTACTGCAACGGTTTCTGAAACGGCCCTAAGTTTCAACAGAGATGCTATTAAAGGAAGGGAGGCTGTTTGAAAATCAAAACCCCAAACTTTCTTTGAGCACATGCAACCTGAAAGTGTTTCTTTGGATCTAGGACATAAATTATATAGAATCTGTGAGTTCTGTGTATGTGTAATTATATATATTTAAAAGGAACAGATAAAAATGAGCCAACAGGGATAATTCTCAAGTCTCATCTCAATGAAGGTATTAAGTGATCCTTAAGCTCCCTTTTCCTTTCAACTGATTCTATTTTTACTTTTGCAGCATAGACCCCAATTCCTTTCAGAGAGCACACATACTTCTTTTGAAACTTCATGGAATTCAAAAGTAGTAACTTGAAGAGTGGTGCAGAAGAACAGGAAGAAAAATGCTAAAAGCCATGCTGCGTGCGCACAATCTGTGTGTGTACTACTCTGTTGTAGTCATAAACCCTGAAATTTCTGAGCTATTGGAGTAATTGTTTACTGCACAGTTAATTATTACAATTAATTATGAGGAGTTTATTGCAGTTCATTATGGGGAGTAACTATGTGTAGTTGCGTGCTGTATTTAGATTTGGTAACTCTGTAAACCTTCCTTTTCCCCAAGGGCAACTTTGTATTTCCCTTTATTTTGTTTTAGCCACTGTGTTTTCAAGCCTTGAAACTTTCTGGAGTTTATTGGAATCCAGGTTTCCTCATATGTAAAAACAGATCAAATCAACATTTTAAAAGTGAAACTGGCCCCCCTTACAACTCCATGGAAGGAGAAGGGAGGAGTGCATGAGTGCAATGCTTTGCTTGGGCTCACTGCAACTTGTGCATGTAAAGCTAACCATATATTAACATTACATGCAAACATAGCCAGTGGGTAAAGATCAAGACTGCAGGACCAGGAATGACTGAAAATGAAAGCAAAGGCTAGATAAATTAATATGACATAGCACAGTGTAAATTTTTGGTGATCCAAATGTTATTACTTTGCTTAAAATATCTTTGGGAAGGTTTTACCCAGAAAGGTAGTATATTATTATTTACAATAAACAAATAAGTAAATAATGTTGTTGTTTAGTTGTTTAGTCGTGTCCAACTCTTTGTGACCCCATGGACCAGAGCACACCAGGCACTCCTGTCTTCCACTGCCGCTCGCAGTTTGGTCAAACTCATGTTGGTAGCTTCAAGAACACTGTCCAGCCATCTCGTCCTCTGTCGTCCCCTTCTCCTTGTGCCCTCAATCTTTCCCAACATCAGGGTCTTTTCCAGGGAGTCTTCTCTTCTCATGAGGTGGCCAAAGTATTGGAGCCTTAGCTTCAGGACCTGTCCTTTCAGTGAGCACTCAAGGCTGATTTCCTTCAGAATGGATAGGTTTGATCTTCTTGCAGTCCATGGGACTCTCAAGAGTCTCCTCCAGCACCATAATAATACTTAAGTAAATAATACTTAATGGCAACTGAACCAGTGTCTTGGCTAACTCTATTATTTTCAGGTTCAGTTTGGAATTGTTTCTTCATAGCTTTACAACTCAAAGATGTGTTTGTCTTATGGAAACAGGGTCAGTCAAGTGTAGCTAGCTAACATGTTGATCATGTTGACGAAGTGTTTGGATGTGTGTTTTGATGTGGCTATAACAATAGAGCCCCTAGTTGTTGAATGAAACTAGTTTTATGTTGTTGGAATCATATTCGGGTTAGTTATTACTTTAAAGATATAGTCCTGTGCCTAAATGCTTGGAACTCAGTGGTGTTAGACTTGTGAAGTCAGTTGGCCCATAATCTGTTATACTGGGCCCACCATCTGTTGTTGATTCTACATCACATGTCAGTTAGCGTGATCAGCAGAGTATGCAAAGCTCCAGTGGACTCATCCAGCAGAAGGTCAGAATCTTCCTGCTTCCTGGTTGTCAGTCCTTTCCAGAATTGCTCTGTTAAGAAAACGACTTACCCACACAGTTCAGTTCAAAGTATGAACTATTTATTGTCTCATGACACAAAGCAAGCATAAACACACTGTCTACGTAAACTTTAAGAGATGCTGGTACATCATGAACTAATCTATTATAATATAGTTCTCTGGTCTGAAACATAAAGATTCAAGTATACAGACAGATCCACTAGCACTTTACCGTTTTAGCTCACCTTGCTGTACTATCCCCAAATAGCAGCGTCACCACTCATACCTCACACTTAAGTAATGCAGGTGAATGCAGCCTTTGCTTTATACCCACCATTGCACTTACACACATTCCTTAGAGAACAGAAGAGTTTATGAGTAATACTTTAGCCTTTTTGGCCTTAAAGGTAAAGGTAAAGGTCCAGTCGTGACCGACTCTGGGGTTGCGCGCTCATCTCGCATTATTGGCCAAGGGAGCCGGCGTATAGCTTCCAGGTCATGTGGCCAGCATGACTAAGCCACACGGAAACGCCGTTTACCTTCCCGCTGTAGCTGTTCCTATTTATCTATTTTGCATTTTGACGTGCTTTCGAACTGCTAGGTTGGCAGGAGCTGGGACCGAGCAACGGGAGCTCACCCCGTCACAGGGATTCGAACCGCTGACCTTCTGATCAGCAAGCCCTAGGCTCAGTGGTTTAACCCACAGCGCCACCTGGGTCCTTAGGCTGCTTCTAAAGCCCAGTACAACTGCATCCCTATCTAAACAGAATCCAGATGTGGAGGTTGGGCAACTCAAGACATACCAAGAAGTTAGTGCAATTTCACTCATTATTCTAAATTACACCAACAAGTGGGATTTCCTTCTCTGTAAAGAAGCTGCATAGCAACTGAGCAGAGGTATATCATCCCACTATGCTTGTTGAGCACATTATGTAGGAGGCATGAACCAAAACCAAGAGAAATTCCTGACAGTTCCCATAAAGTTTCTCTAATATGCCAGACCATGATAATTAAATTGCTATAGCTGTCTTGTGCTGTAATTTATGTGATAAAGAATCCAACTGGCCTGTGACTGAAATGTGCTTTCTTGAAAGCAATAATGAGGCAAACAGGTAGGCTATATTTCTAACAGTAGCTTTTGAATTTTATTTCTAGGCTCAGCGATCAGGTCAGATTGCTAAACATTCCTTGTCTGAAACGCCAGAAGTTGTAGATGACTTTCTTTGCAATTTCCTGATTAGAATGGGGATGAACAGGACACTAGACTGCTTTCAAACTGAATGGTATGCCTTTTTTTATATAAAAAAAGTATTCCAACTACAAACCTGCAGAAATAAATATGTATGACATATTTTGCATCCTGATAGGCAAATAAAGAGGTAGACATGGTAAATGAGGTTGAATTGGGCCACTTTTATTTAAATCTTAAATTATAATCAGCAGAGGGGAATGACTATGGGGCAGGAACTAACACTGTATGACTATAGACATTGGGCAACCCACCCTTGCCTAAGGAATTAGGGCATGGCTTCCTAACCTGCCCAGATTCATGGCCACACCCTGAAGGTGGGAAGGGAGGCCTTACCTTGTCACCACCCTCCAGGACTGCAGAACCCTAGGTGGATGAGGGGGTTTGGTCTCAAAGAAGGCCCCGCCCTATCTCACCCTCTGAACCGAACCAAACTATTCCTTTCCCCGCACCTAAACTGCCCAAAGTGACGAAATTCAGAAGATTAAACAACACCGCTGGCCATCTAGCACTCTGTCAGTGCGAAGTAGGCAAAAAACAGTGTGAAGTAGGCAAAAAACAAACTTGCGCTCACCTTAGGAATGCAAAAGTTGGTGCCAAGGATTTTCCTGCTCAGCCTTTCTTGTCCAACAGCCCGCAAATGAGCTCAGCCTTCTAGGAACCATCTAGGCTTTGGGGCTGAAAGTTTTTATGGCAAATTATAAATTTTGGAAACCTTAAGTATTAATTTTTGTCTTTATTTTTTCATCATAGGACCTTTCCCCAATGTGAGTGCACGTTTTAAGCCTGCACACACTTCATTTACTGCTAAGTAAAACGCAAACATTTTTAAAGTGCAAAGACCATAACATTTTTAAAATGTCAAGCCAATTTTCAGTGTTTCTGCCCTATTTGTTCTGCATCCTGAACCAAGTGGTTAAGACCCAGAACTGTATACTCTGTTCTCAAATACGTGTTTGGATAATCTAAATTCTAAAATCAATGTAATTATGTTAATTAAGCAGATATATGCTTCTTTGCTTATTTTTCATAAGTTACTCAGTTTTGGCTTGCCATTGGGTGGATGGGACATAAAGATAGAGCTTGACACCTAACCACTGAAAATGTTACTCAGCTGTACCTGCTCCTAGATTTTATTTAAAGTCATATTTCCCCACACTTTGAAACCTATTTTTGTGGCCTATATCTTTGAGAATGACAGGTATATGTTAATCTGTTACTTACAATGCATGAGTTATTTGACAATGTCAATAAATGTTAATTGAAAACTCTGGCTATAGTTCCACACGAGGTATTTTGACAATGAACTGACTACCAGGTACTTAGGAACTGCAGTGCATGGTGGCGCAGCCAGCCCTATGCTCATGGGTGTAGCCAGAATTTATTTTAGGGGGACAGGCTTTATGTTTGGGGGCTGAAGGGAGTTATCTGTGACACAATTGATCAGTTAGTTAAGTATTTTTATTTATTTACTTGATTAAGAGGGGCAGATGCCTCCCTGTATCCCCTGGCTATTCCCATGCCTATGCACTTTTGAAAGCCCCTAAGCATAGGGCTGGCAAAACACATTTTTCTCCTCTGTTCCCAGTGCAGAAAAATGTTTTAATTCAAACCTTTTCCTCTACAGAGGGGGAAATACTCTGTTTTTCAAAAGTTCTATTGTTTCTCTGCATTTCTATGAGACTGTTATTTTTTAATAATGTTTAGAATGTTGAACTAGAAACTGGGAGTAAAAGGTAAAGGGGCCCCTGACCATACCTCACACTTAAGTAATGCAGGTGAATGCAGCCTTTGCTTTATACCCACTGTCACAGTGGCCGGAGTGGACTACTTCAGAGTAACGACGCTACGCAGCTCTGCATTTTATTCTTTTATTGGTGCTGCGTATTTACAGTGCTCAAGTCATTGCTATTTACACGGAGCGATGTTGTCAGTCGGTTTCAGAACCTCCTAATGGCTTTTGGCGCGTCTTTCTCCAACACAAAAGCTTTGGCAGACCCATCCTCTTGCCCCTCCTCTTCCTGCGTAATTCTGGAGTTGGGGGGATGGGTCTTCCCCCCTTACTTGCCCCTTCCTGTCCCACCTGGGACCCTGGCTCCTCTACCTTGCCTGAGCCTCGGACACGACTTCCTGCTTCCCCACTGGAATCGGAACTCTCCCTGCTTTCCCCTTTGCTCGGGGACGGGCTTGAACTCAGGAGGGGAGGGACTTCGCGATATCCCCTGTCCCTCACATCCACCCCCCTCCCAAGCTCTCCTTCACCCCTCCCCAGGCCCCCCCCATGTGTCGGTGACGACTGGAAGCCTAAAAACTCGGTGCTCTCCGAGCCCGTTGGTGTGAACACCTCCCCCCAGTCCTGCGAGCCCCCCCCTTCCGCCTGGGAGGACGGGAATCCCAAAAAGTCCGTGGCGTCAGAGCTGGTGGGGGTAAAAATGTTTTGCCAATCTGCTCCTTCCTCTGACTGGGTGGATCTTGGCGACACCCATACCTCATCCTCTGGTTCCTCAAACTCCGCTTCCCAGCGCCATGGTGAGCTGTTCTCCCGTGCCTCCTCCTCCTCCCCCTCCCTTTCCATGTGCCAGGGCTTGGGTCTGTGGGGAAAGAGGGCGTGAAATTCTTCCACCAAGAATTCCTCCTGTATCCGAGTGGCGGGAACCCATTCATTCTGGGACGGTGGAGCATCCTCCCATGCCATGAGGTACTCCAGGCCCCCCACCCCCCACCTTGAATCCAGGATGGCCGTGGCCTCATTGAGTTGCTCCCTGCTTTCCCTCTCCCCCCCTCCCTCGGGGGTTTGTTCGCTGTCTCTGAGCCTGCTGCTTTCCCTGTACGGCGACAGCAGCGATCTATGAAACACTGGATGCACCCTCATGTCCTCTGGCAGTGCCAGCCTGTATGCCACCGGGTTGACCTGTTGCGTGACCGTGAAGGGGCCCAGCCATTTGGGTGCCAGCTTTTTGCACCTCCCTCTGGTGGGAAGGCCCTCCGAGGACAACCACACCTTGTCCCCCACCCTGATGACCTCCCCTTGTCGCCTGTGGCGATCTGCCCCCTTTTTGTACGCTTCCTTGGCCCTCTCCAAGTGTTCTCTGAGCTGCTGGTGCACCGTCTCCAGTTCCTCTGCCCAATCCTCAGCCTGTGGGCCCTCCTCCTCCTCCTCCCTCTCCCTCTCTGGGAAAGATCTGAGGTCGCGCCCGTAATTGGCCTTAAAGGGCGACACCCCTGTGGAGACGTGCACTGCATTGTTGTAGGCAAATTCTGCTAGTGGCAAGCGATCCACCCAGTCCGTTTGCCGCTGGCTGACGTAGCATCTCAGGTACTGCTGCAGAATGGCGTTGACCCTCTCCGCTTGTCCGTTGGTCTGCGGGTGTCTAGCCGTCGACAAGCTGACCTCCACCTGCAGGAGGTTCATGAGCCGCCGCCAGAACCTGGAAACAAATTGGCGGCCACGATCCGAAATAACCCTTAAAGGTAATCCATGCAGTCTGAAAATGTGATCAACAAACAGTTTGGCTGTCTCTTCTGCCGAGACTGCCCTGGCACACGGTATAAAGTGACACATTTTGGACATGAGGTCCACCACCACCAACACTGCAGTCTTACCCCTGGACGAAGGCAGATCTGTGATGAAGTCCATGGACACCACTTCCCACGGCCTGTGTGGTGTGGCTAAGGGCTCCAGCAACCCTGGTGGCGCTGCTCTGACCACCTTCGCCCGCTGGCAGGTGGTACAGCCCCTTACATAGTCTCGAACATCTTCCCTCACCCCTGGCCACCAGAAGTGTCTCATGACTAGGTGAGTGGTCTTGTCCCTTCCAAAATGCCCCGCTGTAGGGTTGTCGTGCATCTGCTTGAGGACCGTACGTCGAAGCTGGGTGGTGGGTAGGTACAGCGCACCCTTGTAGAAAAGCAGCCCTCTGCGTTCTGCAAAGTCTTTTGCCTGCTCCCTCCCCCCTCTCAGTTCTCTGAAGATGCGGTTGGCAAATTCATCCGCTGCCGTCAGTGCTGTGAGTTCTGCCTCGCTCACCACTGCTGCTCCGCAGGACCATGCCGACGGGGGGAAAATGTGCCTTGGGGCTGGTGGCGCCTCCTCCTCCATGTACTCTGGCTTGCGGGAGAGGGCATCCGCCCTGACATTCTGCTCTCCTGGGATGTAGTGTATGGAGAAGTTGAAGTTCGAGAAGAACTCCGCCCACCGTATCTGCCGCTGGTTGAGCACCCTGGCAGTTCTCCAGAACTCCAGGTTCTTGTGGTCTGTGCACACCTGGATGGGGTGCTTGGCGCCCACCAGGAAGTGTCTCCAGTGCTGGAACGCCGCGTGGATCGCAAGAAGTTCCCGATCAAAAACTGTGTAGTTTCGCTCGGGCTGGGTCAACTTCCTGGAGAAGAAGGCACAGGGTCTCCACTCTCTGTTGGCGTCCAGTTGCAACAAAATGGCGCCCACAGCCTTATCAGAAGCATCTGTTTCAATGCGTAGGGGCGCGTCCTGAACCACGTGGAACAGGTTCTGGTCTGAGGCGAACACCCTCTTGAGGCTTTCGAACGCTGCTTGCGCCTCTGGTGTCCACCTGAACTTCTGCTTGCCTCTCAGGCAGTCAGTGATGGGAGCCGTAACTCGAGAGAAGTTCTTGATGAACTTCCTGTAGAAGTTGGCAAAGCCTAGTAGGCGTTGGGCATCTTTGCGCGTCCTGGGGCTGTGCCAGTCCAGGATGGTCTGCACCTTGTCCTTGTCCATTGCCAGCCCCTTGTCTGACAGCTCGTAGCCCAGGAAGTCCACCTCCTTGGTGTGAAACTTGCACTTCTCCAGCTTCACATACAGGTGGTTCTCCTTCAGGCGCTGTAACACCTCCCTGACGTCCTTCACGTGCTGCACTGGGTCGTTGGAGTAAATAAGGATGTCATCCAGAAAGACCAAGCATTTCCTGAAGAGTAGGGACCCCAGGACGTGGTGCATGAAGGCCTGGAAGCATGCTGAGCCCCCTTGCAACCCGAAGGGCATCACCAGATATTCAAAAGAGCCCAGAGGCGTGAACATCGTGGTTTTCCACTCATCGCCTTCCCGGATCCTGATCAAGTTGTACGCCCCCCTCAGGTCTAGCTTGGTGAAAATCTTGCCTCTGCGTGCCGCTGTCAGGAGATCATCCACTCTGGGCATGGGGAAAGCCACTGGCTCTGTCACCGAATTCAGCCGTCTAAAATCCACCACAAGACGGCGCTGTTGCGTGTCTTTCTTGTCCACCCAGAAGACCGGGCTGCCCCCTGCTGCCTTGCTTTCTCTGATGAACCCCCGCTTGAGGTTCTTGTCGATAAAAGCGCGCAGATCCTCCAGTTCCTGGTCTGACATGGCGTACAGCTTGGCTGGGGGTATAGTTGCCCCAGGCACCAGGTTGATCTGGCAGTCAAAAGGCCTGTGTGGGGGCAGGTGGTCGGACTCCGCTTCACTGAAGACCTCCTGCAGGTCCCAGTATGGTTTGGGTATCGCCTCACCCCCTTTGACGTGCATGGTGGCCACCGTGGCTATCGGAGGCCCCTCCCCTGGTTGGTGCTGCATGCAATGTTCCAGGCAAAAGTCCGATCCAAAAGTGATGCATCTCTGATGCCAACTTATGGAGGGGTCGTGGCGCGCCAGCCAGCTCATGCCCAAAACGATTGGGGGGTCTGAGATGGTGGTGACGTTGAATGCCAGTGTCTCTGAGTGCCTTCCAACCGTCATTCTCATGGGGGGGGTTTGATGAGTGATGGCCCCTCCCAGCAGCTCTCTGCCGTCAATGGTTGCCACGTGCAGAGGAAAATCCAGCTGCAGAAGCTGGATCTGGTGCTCTTCTGCAAAGTTTCTCGAGAAGAAGTTGGCTGAGGCACCACTGTCAATTAGGGCGAGGACCGTCAATGGATAGCCATTTGGGAGCGTGAGCGTCACTTCTAGAACCACTCCTGCTCTGGGAGGGGTGGGCTGGCTCTGCTCCTCTCTGTGCGGGTGGGTGGGCTGGGGCTGTTGTCTGCTGACTGTGCCTGGCTGCCGCCCCTTGTCTCCTGCAGCCAGGCTTTCCCGTTTCCCTGCTGTGGTGCTGCGTCAGTGGGGGAGGGCACAACCGTTCCCGCCTTTCCTTGCCACTCCCTGCGATGTGGGCAGTCTCTGACGAGATGCTGGGGGGAGTTGCAGAGAAAGCAATTCCCACCCCTTCCCTCCTTGCGTCTTGGCGCCGCTGGGGTTTGAAAAGCCCCCGCGCGCGCGCTATCAATCTGCATGGGTTCCTGGTCCTGACTGGCCCCAGGCGTGGCTTGAAAGGGTTGTTGAGGGAGTGGCTTCTCCTGCGACCGTGGGAACCAAGCCCGCTTTGCGCGCGTTGCTTGCTTGTCGCTCCATCTGGATTCCTGCCTCACCCCCACCGCCAGAGCCGCTTTGCTCAGTTGATCCATATTACTGGGCTTTGGACCTCTCGAGAGCTCATCCTTCACCTCCTCATGCAACCCCAAGTAAAACGCCGCTTGCATTGGGGCAGACTCCAGATCCCACCCCAATCTGTGCACCAGCATGGTGAATTTCGCCCAATACGCGCGAACTGTCATATTTCCTTGGCGTAAATTATGAAGTTCCTCCTTAGTCTGGTCCATATGACTATCGGACGAATACATCGTTTTCAAACCTTCTAGAAATAGTTTGACATTCTTCATGCAAGGATTCCTTGTTGCAATTAACGGTCTTAGCCACTCCCTGGCCGCCCCTGTAAGGTGCTCCACAATAAACGCTACTCTGTGCTCATCATCAGGGAACTCATCGTGGTGCAGCTCAAGAGCATACACAATCTCAGTCTCAAAGCCCTGAAACTCCTTCGGGTCTCCATTGAACTTGCTTACTAGGGTCCCGGCTCTCCTTCCTGGCAGCACTTGGACTTGGGGTGCCCCTCCCGCCTTGTTTTTCTCTGCATCCAGCTTGTTTTGGAGGTCTACCGCCACCGCCCTTAAATGCTGCTCTTTTTCCTGGAGCTCTCTCACCTGTTCCGCAAGTTGTAGCCGGTCGTCCTGGACCTTCTTAGTCTCCTCTTTAGCTGCCTTCAATTCTCCCTGCGCCTGCAGCGACAGCTGTTGCAGTTCTAGCTGGGCTTGCTCAGCGATCTGCCGCCACTTCTCCGCCTCTGACACGCTCATCCCGGCAACTCCAAAGTAGCCCAAAAATGATTAGGAGGTTGCTGTCACAGTGGCCGGAGTGGACTACTTCAGAGTAACGACGCTACGCAGCTCTGCATTTTATTCTTTTATTGGTGCTGCGTATTTACAGTGCTCAAGTCATTGCTATTTACACGGAGCGATGTTGTCAGTCGGTTTCAGAACCTCCTAATGGCTTTTGGCGCGTCTTTCTCCAACACAAAAGCTTTGGCAGACCCATCCTCTTGCCCCTCCTCTTCCTGCGTAATTCTGGAGTTGGGGGGATGGGTCTTCCCCCCTTACTTGCCCCTTCCTGTCCCACCTGGGACCCTGGCTCCTCTACCTTGCCTGAGCCTCGGACACGACTTCCTGCTTCCCCACTGGAATCGGAACTCTCCCTGCTTTCCCCTTTGCTCGGGGACGGGCTTGAACTCAGGAGGGGAGGGACTTCGCGATATCCCCTGTCCCTCACACCCACCATTGCACTTACACACATTCCTTAGAGAGTAATACTTTAGCCTTTTTGGCCTTAAAGGTAAAGGGGCCCCTGACCATCAGGTCCAGTTGTGTCCGACTCTGGGGTTGCAGTGCTCATCTCGCTCTATAGGCCGAGGGAGCCAGTGTTTGTCCGCAGACAGCTTCCGAGTCATGTGGCCAGCATGACAAAGCTGCTTCTGACGAACCAGAGCAGCGCACGGAAATGCTGTTTACCTTCCTGCTTGGAGCGGTCCCTATTTATCTACTTGCACTTTGATGTGCTTTCAAACTGCTAGGTGGGCAGGAGCTGGGACCAAGCAACGGGAGCAGGGATTCGAACCGCCGACCTTCTGATCAGCAAGCCCTCGACTCTGTGGTTTAACCCACAGCGCCACCTGGGTCCCCCAGAAACTGGGAGACCAGGGTTCAAATCCTCATTCAGCCAGGAAACTAATTGGCTCACTTTGGACTAGTAGTCATAGTCATTCAGCCCAAGGTCTCCCAGTTTCTAGTACACCACATTGAGTACTTCAAAGGAAAGGTGGGATATAAATGTAGTAAGTAAATTAATATACTACTTTGATTACAGTCTGAGGGTACACACATAGACAAGTGATTTCTTCATTAGCGCTTATGGTATTAAAGCATCATGTTTAATGGTTTGTGAACTGATGCCCTAAACATGTATTTTATGAATGTTTTAAAATTGCATTTACATTGTTAATTAACATCATTAATAACTGAAAGTAAATTACATTTATCACATTTTTCTTTGTACAAGTATCTTTCTCTTGCTAATATACAGCGGATCCATGCTGTGATCAAACTCTAATGGGATTCAAAATGAGAAAATAATTAATGCTGAAAAAGTTGATTCATTTGCACCTATAAGAGCTCAGCCCATTTATTAAATGACCTCTTAGATATGAAAGCCTGTTTAAGAATTAATCTTTAATTAAATTAGGCAAGGTAATTAATGTGTTTATCTCACAGCTTGAGAATTCTGAGTATTTTGAGTATCTAATTTTATATAAAAGTTTCATCTTTTAACTTTCAGTTTGTTTTAATAGAAGAATAAAACCAAAGTATGAACCAATTAGAATATTTTCTTTATAAAATGAGTGGTATATTGCATAAATCCAGTTTTTTGTCATTTGTACAAATCTATATTTCACAGTTTAAGACTATACATGAAATTTTACCTATGTGTTGTAATGTTGAGCTTTACATTTCTGTGGATGGGGGTGGACCAAAGCAAAGCCTGCTCTACTCAGGTCTTCTCCCAAGCCCTGCCTACCCATGGCTGCCAGGAAAGCCCACTAGCCAACTGTCGGCCATCCTGCCCAGCGTTGCTTATCCAGGATATGGGCCTACTCCAACGGGCCATAACCGTGCCCACCCTCCGTGAGTGGGTGGGCAGCCATTTCTGTGGATTGTCAAAATTCCTGTCACATCAGATATGAAGAATGATGCCTTAGGGTTGATAAACTCTGCAAGAATAGCCCTGCTAAATCAGACCAAGCGCCTACCTAGTCTAGCAACCTCCTTCTCACAATGATGAATCATGTGCCCATCAGACACCACAAGCAGGAAATGAGGACAATAGCCCCCTTCTGCTGTTCTTACCTGACTCTTACTCAGTATAAGTATCATATTTTTCTGGATATAATAATTTTCCCCAGATTTTCCTGTACTTTGCCCCGTGTATAAGACGACCCCTATTTTTTGAACCAAAAATTAAGACAACAAAACCCTAAAATAGATTGGCATTGTTGAGCTTTTTTTGGGCAAGCGCCCTCTAAGTTTCCATCATGAGGTTCAGTGGCTGGGGCACCACAAACTCCCCCTTGGTGGCAGAGGCTGCTGCTGCAGGGGAGCCAAGGGGCAGGAAGAGCCCAGGGAAGGCGGCACCCATGCTGCCACCAGATTACGCTATGTGCTATGTGTAGAAATGTTGTATTTGTGAGAAGGGCTGGAATAGAAGGGTTAGAAGTGGGAAAGTGTTTGAAGAGGGAGGAGTGCATTCGAGAGTCATAGAATCATGGAGTTGGAAGAGACCACAAGGGCCATCCAGTCCAACCCCCTGCCAAGCAGGAAACACCATCAAAGCATTCCTGAATAGAAGTCTATAGGTACACGCTGAGGAATGTGCTAAATAAAGGAATCTTCCTTTTTTTATTCTTACATTTATATTCTGCTTTCCCCCCAAGATACATGGTGTTCCTCTTCCCTGTTTTATTCTCCACACTTCCTTAATTTTTTCCCCAGCTGCCACTTTGTGCTCCTCTCTCCCATCCCATAATAGTCCTGGTTCTTCTGTTCCTTTACCTGATCCTCAGTCCTTGCATTCAGTCTTCAGGAAAGGTTGGACTCATCAAATCATCACAAGTGTTCTGCAGCTTCATCTTGAAACCCAGTGCAAAGGGCAGCCTACAACTACACCCCGTCCCTTGCACATTACTGTATCTTTGGTGGAATATTTGTATGGGCCTTCTGGGAAAGTCAGAGGTTTTACGAGACTCAAGCCCTCTTCAGTTATTCTACTAATGTGTAAAACCAGCCCAAGAATGGTGGCTAAGCATGAGTTGGAGAGAAACTTCTAAACTTTGCCACACAGTTTTGAACCCGTCTAAATTGCACAAGAGCCTCAAATGTTCATCCTCCAACTCATGATGGGTGGTAGGGATGGAGACAGGACCTAGTTAAGCATGCTCTTCCTCGCTTTCCCTGCTTGCATATTGATTTTTAAGTGAGTGGAAAGCCTGGAAAGGGCTTCTGTTTGCCATGCAGTATTATTGCTTCTCCAGAAATTGTGCACCAAGTGAGAATACTCAAGTCACCAGCTTCTCTGCACATACTCTGCTGGAGATGTGTTGCTTTGAGTGTCAGCTTTTTCATAATCATCATAACTATTTCACATATTGCTTTCCAGATCCCATAGCGCTTCACGTGTATTTCTAGTTGTTGTCTTGGTGACAACCTTGTATGGTAAAATCAGTATTATCCCCCATGTTGCAGATGGGGAGGACTGAGGCTGAGCGTGGCTTACAGAAGACCACCTCATGAGATCTTGGTAGAAGTTAGTTTCAAACTGGAAACTTCCTGATTCATAGCTCTTAGTCACTTTGTACACCAGCACAGCTTCCTTTCACTTAGATGAAATCCTATGGCCAGAGCTACACTACCTTCCCTAAAGAAACTTAACAGGCCTTAAAATCCTGCTTCAACCAGGAAGTGAGCACGCTTATTTTCAAATGGTTGCAGCTTTTAGACTTGCTGCTGTGTTTGTTTTAACATATTGCTCTAATATTTTCTTCCCATTTAATGCAGCTTTTATGCCTTTCTTATACATTGATTTGGATACAATCAGTAGAGATGTGCCTGCCTTCATGATGAGGTTCCAAGAAGGTCAAAAGCAGTGTAAATTGTCTGCTACCTACTTTAAGGCAAAATTAGAGTGGTTCTGGCTTCATTTAAAAGATGAATGAATTCTGGCTCAGTCCCTGTGCTCTTTTAATACAATGCCTGACTCTGTTATTACTTCCAGAATTGCAGTCTACTTGTAACTGCTTACACAAGCCTAGAACAAGAGCAAATGAAATTTTGCACACCCCCCCCCCAATAATATGCTTATAAGTTTTTCAGTACATTTTAACTACATATTTGTTCTGTTCTGACTTTTTGAAGGGTGCTGGGGGTGCTGCGGTTTCAGAATCTAATTAATTTTTACCTCCTGACATTGAAGCTTTTGATACTTTGATCTGGAGGTCAGGCACAGCATGTATAAGAGCAAGTTACTGTTTCATTCTGAAAGCTGAATAACAGAATCACAGAGTTGGAAGCAATCCCAAGGGTCTAGTCCAGTCCCCCACAATGCAGGAATGCCAACCAAAGCATCTATGACTGATGGCCACTGCTGAAAAACCTCCAATGGAGAGTCTACATACAACCTCCTGAGGGAGTCCATTCCACTGTTGAACAGCTCTTACTGTCAGAATGTTCTTCCTGAGGTTTAGTTGGAATCTCCTTTCTTATAACTTGAAGCCAGTCAGTAGTTACCTGGGTCTTCTCCCCCCCCCTTTGTGTAGATGGGGACAACTTTTTCCCACCTCCAGTCCGCAGGGACCTCCCCTGTTCTCCAACAATTTTCGAAGATTTTGTACATTTGGGTGCAGCTCATCAGGCCCTGAATATTCAAATTCATTTAAAGCATCTAGGTGTTCCCTTACCAACCCTTCTCCTATTGTGGGCTACAGCTCCTTCCTTGTATCATTTATTATGGTTGGGTACTGTTTTCCTTTTGGGTGAAGACAGAGGCAAAATAGGTGTTGATCAGTTATGCCTTCTCTCTATCACCCAATATCATTTCTGTCTTCTCCATGCAGAGGACCTATCACTTGCCTGTTCTTCCTCTTGCTTCAACATAATCAAAGAAACCTTTTATATTATTTTTAACCACTCTTTCAAGCCAGAGCTCATTCTAAAATTTAGCCCACCTGGTATTCAACCTGCAACTGATGGCTACTCATTGTATACTTCTCCATCTTGGACTCCCTTCTCATTGAGTATTTCTGACCATGGGATCTTACCCAGTTGCTCCTTAAGCTTTTTGATATTGGCTTTGTTAAACTCCAGAGTGGAAGTCTGACTACACTCTGCTTTCCCTTGCTTTTGTATCATGAAACCGAGGAGGATGTGATCACCTCCTTCCAAGTTTCTGAATACTTCCACTTCATCAATCAGTTCCTCCCTGTTAGTGAGGACCAGGTCCAAGATAGGTGATCCCCTTGCTTCTTCCACCTTCTTGAATCTTGGAGCACAGTTTAAAAAGTTTTATAGCTTGACCGTTTAATTACATTTTCAAACTAACTTAACATACTAGGTAAATGAGAATTGATAATCGACTTTTGAAGTCTAGCTAGTTAATTGGAACCTCTTTCTGACCTCTAAAACCAGCCTTTAGAGATTGTCTGTGAATTGTATCATAAGTGTAAAAAATGACATTTTAAGAGCTCTCTGTTCCTAGGATTCAAAGACTTGAAGTGTGAACTGTTTCAGGATCCAGTTTAGTAGTCTTTACATAGCAGTGGTATAAGGGGAAAATGTGTCTCCTGCCTGTATTTTGTATGGTTGGGCTGGGTTCAGTCTTGCATGGTGTGCCTTTTTAAAAAAACAACATTAAAAAGTGGTCTGATCATGACAACATGGTTACAGAACCCCTCCCTCATTCCAAACCAACAACCTCCCACTTGGTTGAAAATATTGGCTCAAGAGTGTGTGCTGCAAAATATGTTGGGCAATGATTTTTGTGACAACCCCATCATTCTCAGAATGGCCACCTGCCCCACCCCCAGACACTCCTAACATAGCTATTTAAAACCCACAGGACAGCATGTTTGAGGGCCTATCAGCCAATTCAGGAAGAGAGACTATTGGGCAGTGGGATGGTTGGAACACCAGCAGAATTTGTGATCTGTTTCTCTGGTCCAACACCAGGTACAAACTCAAACCTAGTACCCTAGTGAACTGATCTCCTGGTGAGGGAAAATAACATCTTTGCTTCCCTTACCAACCCACCTATTTTTGATTCTGAACTATATAACATAGACAGAGAAAGCTGGTTCAGATCACAGAATCGTAGAATTATAGAGTTGGAAGGGACCCTGAGGGTCCTCTAGTCCACGTACCTGCAATGCAGGAATATGTAGCTGTCCCATATGGGGATCAAACCTGCAACCTTACTCTAACCAACTAAGCTATCCGGACACACAAAGATCAATTCCACCCAGCTCATTTCCTCAGGTCTTGGTGACACATGCCAGGTCAGCTTACTCATCCTAGCTTAAATCATGGATGATAGTTTTCAGGGATGACCTGGAATTAAACAGCAGCTCTACTTTGCTACAGGGCAGGTTAACAAGGCAGCTCCAAACCTGTTGGTTGTTAGAAGGGATAGTTCTTCATCTTGAGTAGAAACCCTATTCTGGACCAGCTGCAGTTTCTGTATCATTTTTAAAGGCAACTTCATGTACAATACATTGCAATAAAACTAAAAGGGAGATTACTAGACTATGGTGAACTGTGACCAAGCTATTTCCATTTAGGTACGGTCAGCAGAAGCTGATAAAAAAGCAGCAACTTTGAGCCACTGAGACATTGAGACTCTAAAGACAGTGTTGGTTCAACGAACACCCCCAAACTGTGACATGTTTTAATTTTAATGCATTTCTTGCTAAGTGTTCCCTTTCCCCTTGAATTCTCTAAAGCAATGACAACAATATTGCAATAGCTTTCTAGAAAGAGGAAGTATATTGTATTTTAACCTATGGGTCTCCTGCTGTCCTTAACATTCCCATCAAGTAGTAAACTCTATTTTGATCAGTCCACAACTGGGCACTCCACTCATGGATCTTCCTAATCCTTGGGGCCAGCAAGAGAGGGAGTAAAAGAAACACTCTTCATTTTAATTTCAGGTATGAGCTAATGCAGAGAGGTGTACTTGAACCTAAAGACATTGGATATGTTCCAGATGCATACACCTGCAATCAACATTTGGAAAGGGAAAACAAGTATCTCAAGAAGGAAATGGAGAGCTATAAAATAGCAGCCAAGTATGTTATTGTTATTGTTAATGGGTCTTCTGCTGTTCACCTGGGGAAAGATCCTGCCAAATTAGCCACAATTTCTATTAATTTCAAAAAGGAAAGTTAAGCATGTGTTCAACAAGAGTTGAATGTATTTATTTACAGAACTTACAGCTTTAATTGCAAAGAGCATTGAAGTAAAAGTGATTTAAGAGTGCTTATGTCTGACTAGACTGTGCCCAACATGAACATGTTATAATAAGCTGCCAAGTAAACAGATTTATGGAATTCTAAGAACCTTGTTATGGGCTAGCTGACAGTAGAGAGCTGGGAAAGGCACCACAGTGTACCAAGACATTACACAAAACTGCAGACCCATCACAATTCATGGCTCTAAACTTGAAGGGATCAAGTGGGTTCATGGGGAGAAAGGTTAGTATTCAGGGTGGGGCAACCCAGTCAGATGGGCACAGTGTGTGTGTGTATTTGTGGCTGGTAATCAGAAACACAATCCATAAAGCAAAGCTTTTGTTTAGCCTTCTGAAGGTGTCCAGGCTTTCCAATTCAAATGGTTCTCTGCTAATTGTATAATTAAGTAAAATAAAAAATGGATGGAAAATGGCTTGGTACCATGCCTTTTAAAAAGTTTTATTTGCTTCACTTCCTTGCTCTATACAAAGACATATAGTATATCAACTTTTAAAAAAAATCCAGAACAGGAAACATGGAAAGATAAGCAGTAGTTTAATTGCACTGGGATTGTTATATATGAATAGTTCTAAATAATAACATTGTAGTCCTGAAGTTAATATATGTGTAAACCACTGTGTTTAGAAAAGATGGCAATGCAGACTGACCAGAGATATATGCCATGTTACTTAAGCAGTTTATGTTTATATGTAACTATAATGTTGAATTTTCTGAGCATAAAAGATATGTTGGGGAGTACAAATAAAAAGCATAACTATTTATGCTTTTAATGAATAGATGTATTTTTGCTAAATTTTGCATTTCACAATTTTTGAAAGGCCATATTGGATCTATGAGTTGGCTATACAGGAACAGGAACCTTTATAGTATTATTGATTTGCTTTTGAGATGCATGCAATACAGAAAAAAATAGCAAAACACTAAATATTTACATGTTTTATGTGAGAGAGGGAGCTCTACCGTGTTGGCCAGAGGCAGCAGTAAGCATTTGTCCTTAAAATGTTTGCTGCATCTGTCTTGTATGTACCTGTAACTTCCTAACAGAAAATGAAATGCATAGGCATTTAAAGGGGGAAAGTCCTAGGCAGTAGTAGTTTTGTGAGCTTGATATTCAAGGTGCTAATATTTCTTTGGAAACACACTTCCTTGTAGACATTACTATCAGATGTGTTGACCAGTTGTCCCTGTTTGTGGTACCCAGGACCAGAAACACACTCAGCAAGGTTAACAAGTATACTGTCAATCAAAATATGATCTAGCAGCTTCAAGTCTAGAATACTTGAAGTACATAGCTTCAGTATGAGGGACAGTAACAGGAAATGACTGCACTACAGTATATCAGATAAGCGTGTTCATTGTCAGCATGTATTCCAGAAACTGAACCCAGTGCAAAGGGAAATAGGAAAGAGAAGGCACAAATGAGGAAGCTGATTTCACCATGATTTCAGAGCATGCTTAAGCATGCTTAAGCAAGTTTACTCAGCAGTATTCCCTGCTGAATTGAATGCATGCTGTTAAAGGCAGTAAGTTAGCAGTGTTGTGTGTGGGGAGGGTGTAATAAGACAACCATCTAAATGAGCTGAAGTGCAAAATGTCAGAAAGTGAATGTCCAAAAGTAGTGTACACTTGTAGACTCAGAGAATTGTAGAGAGGGAAGGGACCCCAAGGGTTGTCTAGTACAACGCCCTGCAATTGCAGGAATCTCAAACGCTATCCATCCAATTTGATACCATACTAGACCCTGTTTAGCATTGCAAATGTGCTAGCAGTTTTATTCCTTTTCATGACAGCTTCAGATCCGAGAAAGTTCCAGATTGGTCATGCAATTTTTTAAAAAATACTCAAACCTAAATAATATTATTCTAAATAGTTACTGCTCAGATTAATTAAGATACAATTTAGTTACTAACTGCCAATAAAAAACTACCAATAAAAACATATCTAGGTGTTAGTGGGATAACTAATAAAAGCAGATCTAGGTGGTAACTGCCATTTTGGACCTACCACTTATTCTTGCCTGAAGTTGAACAGTTCTTGACTTGAGAGGCTTGACCTGGGGGCTGTAAGGCACAAAATAAAGTGGGATTTAAATTTTCTTCACCATTCTGGTGCTTGTCCCAGCATTATGGCACCCTCCTATCCTCTCTGTCGGAATCTCATTACTACCGTAGTCAATTGCCGCCCCCCTGGCATTTTTGTCTTATATTCCTTCATCCAGAAAGCAGTCATTTTCTTCTTCTTTTTTCGTGCAGCAAAGCTAAGGAAGCACTGCTAAAACTGCAGAAAGAGCGTGACTTCCATCGAATGCATCATAAACGAGTGGTGCAGGAAAAAAACAGGCTCATTAATGACATCAAAAGGTAAATGATTACAAACAGGGTTCTAAACCCACTTGGTTTTCAAGAGAAGAGCCAGCATTACCTAAGAATGATATTTATGGGCATCCCCCTATTTACATGTGTTCAGTTCATGCGCAACCACCGATATGCACAGCCCTGAAAACCCGGAAGTAGGGGAAGAAACCCGAAGAGCCTCAGCAAAGCCCTGCTGTGCCTCCTCCGGCTCATACATGAATGGGGATTTGCCTGTATAACAAAGAACTAAGAGGCTGAATCGATACAAGGGGAGTGAGTTTTTATTAAATGTCCCTCTGTTTCTGGGGACTTTGGTTTCAGTGGACTTTGGTTTCAGTGGCTCCAGGTGGTCAGTTTCAGGCTTGCTATTGAGGCTTGAGCCAGTGTCTCCATTGCTGGTGCTAGCTTCCTCAACCTACCAAAAAAAGAGGCAACACGTCGACCAATTCCAACCGGCGAAATATATCTGTTTTTATCTTTATAAACTATAACGACATGCGAGACAGTGATCCAAGGTAATCATACTGTTTCGGTTTGGTCTTCTTCAGTTTTTTAACTACAAAAAATAAATCAAATAAATATATATCATTAATTATGTCATACATTATATTAAGGCCAATGGCCAGCATGAACACGAGTCTATACAGTCCACAATATCTTAACATTGAAAAAATACAGAAAAATACAAAAACAAAACATACCTTAGTGTTTGTATACAATCTGCGGAACAGGGGCCATACACATATGTAACCCCTGCTGCCTGAAGCAGGAAATGGAAAGCTTAATATATATTAAGATATTAATATATATTAATGGTATATATTTATTTGATTTATTTTTTTTGTAGTTAAAAAATGGAAGAAGACCAAACCGAAACAGTATGATTACCTTGGATCACTGTTTCACATGATGTCATTATAGTTTATAAAGATAAAAACAGATATATTTCGCCCATTGGAATTGGTCGACGTGTTGCCTCTTTTTTTGGTATTTTGACTCAAGTCTGCAGCGCAGGGGTTGTTTCATTAGCTTCCTCAACCTGGCATCTGTGCCAGAATCCTTGCTGCTACTTGATGTCTGGGACATGACAATGGCACCCACAACAGCTATCATCCCGCTTGTGAGCTTAAGGATGCACCCGTTATAATGAGTTGTCAGCCTTTTTGTACTAGTGGAGACATGGCATAATGCAACATTAGAGAACAGTCAAAGATGTTTTTCCTCACTGCCAGTCCCAAATGATAGTAGCCTAGGCTACCATCCTGTACCAGTTAACTGAGAGTTGCTGTTGGCATCCATCTGTCTTGAGAGACATCTGTCTTGAGAGACAATAGAGTGTACCTCTTGGAGTAAAGTCAAACTGCTGCATCAGCAGTACCAAAGTGACCTCCCTGGGGCGCAAGCCTGGGCAACGTGTATGGAGGTCCTGGGCTGTCCAGATGCCACTCCAGCTCTGTCACTGGAGGCTCAGGTAGCCTCAGTGGCAAGAAGTATCTTTTACCAACTGCATTTGCCATTCTTGGACTGGGAGAGCCTGGCCACATACGGTACTCAATGCACTGGTAACTTCAAGATTTGATTACTGCAGTGTGCTCTATGTGGGGCTTCCCTCGTGATTGATCCGGAGGCTGCTGTTAATGCAGAATGCTGCAGCATAATTGCGGACAGGACACACAGGCGTGAGACCTGTGCTCAGATGTCTGCACTGGTTATAGATCTGCTACTGGGCTGAGTTCAAGGTGTTATAATTAGTACAGTGGTACCTCTACTTACGAATGACTCGACTTACGAATGTTTCTACTTACGGATGGAGCTCCGTCCGCCATCTTGGATGCTGTTTAGATAGGATTTTTTCTACTTACGAATTTTTAGATAGGGTTGCTTCGACTTACGAATTTTTTCTCCCAATGCATTCCTATGGGATTCGACTTACAATTTTTTTATACTTACGCATGTGCGTTCGGAACACATTAAATTCGTAAGTAGAGGTACCACTGTATATAGAGCCCTTAACAACTTGGGACTAGTTTACCTATGAGATTGCCTTACCCTATATGTGCCTACTCAACCGCTTTGATTAGCAGAATTGACACTTTTAAAAGTGCCACATGATACCAGTTCCACACCTGTAAAAACTTGATCGTTTAGTGTGGCAGCACGGACACTTTGGAATTCCCTGCCTATTGATATCAGGCAGGTGCCTTCACTGTACTTTTTTCAGCACCTGCTGAAGACATTCATATTTAGACCCCCCAAAAAAATCTCTTAGGTACTGAGTGGAACAACAGGGGCTATGTTCATTTGAACAAACAGCCTAAGGGTCAGGCCTCCCTTTAAAAAAAGCTCGTCATTGACAAGCTCTAGAAGGTTTCAAACACTTTGCAGGCAAATCTGTTGATTGCACAGATTACATGCAGAGGATTAGCTAGATCTAAGCAACCTCCCTATATCAGAAATTGCCTCTCTATGTAGAAGTCAGAAAAAGAATATTGTGACTTTCTGAACTTGTTAAATGATGTGTGCTAAACAGTTTCTTGTGAATTACATAGCAAATAGACTCACCATCCATAGTGAAAACTTGACTTTCTACTTAATTTGGTGGAACATTCTAAATTTAGCTTCTGTTGTAATTAATACTCAAGAAATACATTTTAGTTGATCTTTCTTAATTGTAATTTGCTTGGTTGTCAGTTCATATGTTCATTTTGTTTGTACCAGGGATAGACATAATGTTCATTTGCAAGAAAGAAGCAAAGTTTAATATGGACCAGCATATTTAATTCATTTAATGTACTTTGATGATTTGGAAAATGGAAACTCCCACCTTCCATCAACATTTGGACTAGTTTGTTTGTTTTTCATAAGATTTTATTAAAGCCTTTTCATAATACAATAAGATAAAAGAAACTACCGTAATCTAAATAAAAACAGAAAGGAAAGAGAAAAGAAAGTGCAGAGTCCTCTCTCAAAGGTAGCTCTTAACCCTTGTCACCCACAGAAAGTGGTGGACCCTCCCAGCTCTCACCTGGGAGCTTTCCTTTTTTCTCCCAGTCTCTCACCCCGGGAGATCTTCACTTCTTCTTTTTTTTTTAAAAAAGATAATTTTTATTGGATTTTACATATAGGAAAAAAAGACAATAAAAAAATACAAAAATTAAAAACAATGTCATCAAATCTTATTCTCCAATATTCTTCACATATAAAATAACAAAAAGATTTAAAAAACAAAAAGAAAAAAGAAACCTAAATTAAAATCACATTCTTTCTTCCAAATTATAACTTCTTTTTAACTGTTAACTCTTCACACTTCACCTTGCTATTTTTACCTAATATTCTCTACCCTTTACCCAAAAATATTCAAACTTAACCATCAAACTGTTTTACCCCTTTTTATTCCCACCCACAAAACTAAATCTACCCCCCTTTCCCTGGAATTGGTGTCTCCAGAAATTTCAGCCAGCTCCTTAATACATTCCGAGTTCAGACCATTTTTTAATCAATCCATAAAAATTGATACAGTTCTCCCCAACCCCACTCCTGCTCTGTCCCAATCTAAATTTTGCTGAACCCTTTCCCCCCTGTGCTGTATTTCCCACCCTTTGTTTCCAATCTCATTCTCTTTCTGCCCCCCCTCCTACTTCCTTCTCCCCCTCTCTCACTGGGGTAACAACCTTTTTGTTTTTCCCCCTTTTGGGGGGGCTTTTGAATCCCAACCCTTCCCTGTTTCACCTCCGGGAGATCTTCACTTCTTTGCCTCTCACTCAGGGTCCTTCCACCAACCATCCTTGAACCCCAGTAATGGCCCACAGCAGAGGATAACAAAGAAGAAAAAACAAAAGAATAGAGAAAAGGGAAAGAAAAAGAAATAAATAAAAATAAAAATGACTTCTAGTTTTCTGTCTGTCAGTTACGTAAAATAAATTATTCAAAACATTCACTCTAGGATGACATCCAACTATTCTACTTTGTGTTAAGCAATATTTTTCCAATCTTCAGACCTGAAAATTTGGGTTAGTTTGAAAGAACTTGAATTGTATAATTCTTACGGGTAACCAAGAAACGTCTTTCTTCTGTCATTGAGAATTAAATGCTACAGAATATTTATTATCTTGTGACCTTTGTATAATTTTTTTCATTATATTTTTGTAGACTCAAGACACATTATGCATCATATGAGCCACTGTTAAAGCAGTTGAGTGAAAAATATGAGCTTCTACTGCGAGAGAAGATGCTTACAAGCTTAGAAAGAGACAGAGTGGTTGGGCAGGTAAAAACCTGTAGTATGTTTAACCTAGAGATTCAGAAACCACTGATCTCTTTATGGTCTTTGAGAACTAATGTAGAGTTATGGTTAGAGTGTTGGACTAGGATGTGGGAGACGAGTCATCTCCACTCAACCATGAAACTCACTGGGTGACCTTGGGCCAGTCACTTTCTCTCAGCTTAACCCACCTGACAGGGTTGTCTTGAGGATGAAATAAGGAAGGGAAATGAAGAAAGATCATAATCACAATCATACATACTGGTTTAAGTTTCTATTTCTATCCTCAAAACATAAGGTGGACCACATATAGGTAAAAAAAAGGTAAAGGACCCTTGGACGGTTAAGTCCAGTCAAAGGCGACTTTGGGGTGCAGCACTCATCTCGCTTCAGGCTAAGGGAGCCGGGGTTTGTCCACAGACAGCTTTCTGGGTCATGCGGCCAGCATGACTAAGCCACTTCTGGCACAATGGAACACCATGATGGAAGCCACAGCGCACAGAAATGCTGTTTACCTTCCTGTCACAGCAGTACTTTCATTGGTAAGCTTTCGAATTGCTAGGTTGGCAGAAGCTGGGACAGAGCAATGGGAGCTCACCCCGTTGCAGGGATTCAAACCACCAACCTTCCAGTCAGCAAGCCCAAGAGGCTCACTGGGTTAGACCATAGCGCCACCTGCATCCCTGCCACATATAAAACCCAAGCATATGCAATGCACAAAGAACGTGGGGCATTAGCGATTTTGAGTTTTTCTTGGCTGTCAAGTGCACAGAGCTCTTCTTAGTTTAAAAAAAGTGGGCTATATCACTGAATATAAAATGGAGAGATTACCTGAGTTGTGAGAGGGATGATTCTGTATTCTGAAGAAAGCTGGGGCTTGCTGCTTGCAAGTGCTGTCTGCTGGATTTGGTGATTGGCAAGCAGCCGCTTCTTAAAGTGAAGGGAGCCTCCCTGCCCAGCAAAATTCACTTCAGAGGTGAAATTGGTATCGTGTCATTTCTTTGCCGGGTTAATAAACCAATCTTTTTACACACACACACACACCCCGCCAGGCCCCAGCAGCATACAAATTTACAAGGATTCCCCCCCCTTATATATCCATTCCTATGAATAAAATGAATTAAAATATGTCCTGCTGGCTGCTGCTGTTGAATCAACAGTTGCTGGCTAGAATTGCATGTCTCTGAGTTCTTTCTGCCTTCTAACCGAATTGGATCCATGCGCTGGACTGTGTTAGGCTGTATGCCAATGAAAGAGCTCTAAGAGTGCTGCTGTGCTTGGCCTGTTTCCTTTCCAAAGCCTCTCAGCAAGCTGATATCTGGCTTTTCAGTTAAGACCCTGAAACATGTTTAAGTGAAGTTATTTTTTATTTTCAGTTTTGGATAATGCAAAGTTATGTGTAGGGCAAGTCACTTCAACCTACTTATACAGTGGGTAAAAGGATAATATAACCCACTGCATAATGGTTTCGCTCTTTCACACTGGTGAATCCTGATATTATTGTCAGCCATGCAGAATCTCCCAAGTGTCACTGCTATGCCGCCTCCATTCATTTCAGTGAGGTTTATGCCTCAAACGAGCCTTGAGAAAATGAATAATGTGTTCTGCTGCTAAATTCATAACAATGTTCTGCATCTAATGTCAAGGTTCTCCCAATTTTGACATAATTAAATAGATGGATAACATTATTTCAAGAAAAGGAGCAGAATTCATCATTCCCTTTATTAGCCTCAGTAAAACGATTGGGGCACTTGGTAGATTTTGCAAGAGTTAAAGCCTCAGGTGTCTTCAGTATAAATATGCAAAACAACTGTCGTTATATATTTCATAGAAGTGTGCGTTGCCTCACTTCTAGGCACAGTGTGAACAAAGTATGTTTGATGCATATTATCCCAATGTGGGACAGATCTGATACATTCATTTCCCTCCTTGTCAGGCACAGCTCCTGTGCAGTTGTGGACAGAGCATGGCAAAAGCAGAGGGCCAAAAAGGCAAAGGCAACCTGTCACAGTGGCCGGAGTGGACTACTTCAGAGTAACGACGCTACGCAGCTCTGCATTTTATTCTTTTATTGGTGCTGCGTATTTACAGTGCTCAAGTCATTGCTATTTACACGGAGCGATGTTGTCAGTCGGTTTCAGAACCTCCTAATGGCTTTTGGCGCGTCTTTCTCCAACACAAAAGCTTTGGCAGACCCATCCTCTTGCCCCTCCTCTTCCTGCGTAATTCTGGAGTTGGGGGGATGGGTCTTCCCCCCTTACTTGCCCCTTCCTGTCCCACCTGGGACCCTGGCTCCTCTACCTTGCCTGAGCCTCGGACACGACTTCCTGCTTCCCCACTGGAATCGGAACTCTCCCTGCTTTCCCCTTTGCTCGGGGACGGGCTTGAACTCAGGAGGGGAGGGACTTCGCGATATCCCCTGTCCCTCACATCCACCCCCCTCCCAAGCTCTCCTTCACCCCTCCCCAGGCCCCCCCCCATGTGTCGGTGACGACTGGAAGCCTAAAAACTCGGTGCTCTCCGAGCCCGTTGGTGTGAACACCTCCCCCCAGTCCTGCGAGCCCCCCCCTTCCGCCTGGGAGGACGGGAATCCCAAAAAGTCCGTGGCGTCAGAGCTGGTGGGGGTAAAAATGTTTTGCCAATCTGCTCCTTCCTCTGACTGGGTGGATCTTGGCGACACCCATACCTCATCCTCTGGTTCCTCAAACTCCGCTTCCCAGCGCCATGGTGAGCTGTTCTCCCGTGCCTCCTCCTCCTCCCCCTCCCTTTCCATGTGCCAGGGCTTGGGTCTGTGGGGAAAGAGGGCGTGAAATTCTTCCACCAAGAATTCCTCCTGTATCTGAGTGGCGGGAACCCATTCATTCTGGGACGGTGGAGCATCCTCCCATGCCATGAGGTACTCCAGGCCCCCCACCCCCCACCTTGAATCCAGGATGGCCGTGGCCTCATTGAGTTGCTCCCTGCTTTCCCTCTCCCCCCCTCCCTCGGGGGTTTGTTCGCTGTCTCTGAGCCTGCTGCTTTCCCTGTACGGCGACAGCAGCGATCTATGAAACACTGGATGCACCCTCATGTCCTCTGGCAGTGCCAGCCTGTATGCCACCGGGTTGACCTGTTGCGTGACCGTGAAGGGGCCCAGCCATTTGGGTGCCAGCTTTTTGCACCTCCCTCTGGTGGGAAGGCCCTCCGAGGACAACCACACCTTGTCCCCCACCCTGATGACCTCCCCTTGTCGCCTGTGGCGATCTGCCCCCTTTTTGTACGCTTCCTTGGCCCTCTCCAAGTGTTCTCTGAGCTGCTGGTGCACCGTCTCCAGTTCCTCTGCCCAATCCTCAGCCTGTGGGCCCTCCTCCTCCTCCTCCCTCTCCCTCTCTGGGAAAGATCTGAGGTCGCGCCCGTAATTGGCCTTAAAGGGCGACACCCCTGTGGAGACGTGCACTGCATTGTTGTAGGCAAATTCTGCTAGTGGCAAGCGATCCACCCAGTCCGTTTGCCGCTGGCTGACGTAGCATCTCAGGTACTGCTGCAGAATGGCGTTGACCCTCTCCGCTTGTCCGTTGGTCTGCGGGTGTCTAGCCGTCGACAAGCTGACCTCCACCTGCAGGAGGTTCATGAGCCGCCGCCAGAACCTGGAAACAAATTGGCGGCCACGATCCGAAATAACCCTTAAAGGTAATCCATGCAGTCTGAAAATGTGATCAACAAACAGTTTGGCTGTCTCTTCTGCCGAGACTGCCCTGGCACACGGTATAAAGTGACACATTTTGGACATGAGGTCCACCACCACCAACACTGCAGTCTTACCCCTGGACGAAGGCAGATCTGTGATGAAGTCCATGGACACCACTTCCCACGGCCTGTGTGGTGTGGCTAAGGGCTCCAGCAACCCTGGTGGCGCTGCTCTGACCACCTTCGCCCGCTGGCAGGTGGTACAGCCCCTTACATAGTCTCGAACATCTTCCCTCACCCCTGGCCACCAGAAGTGTCTCATGACTAGGTGAGTGGTCTTGTCCCTTCCAAAATGCCCCGCTGTAGGGTTGTCGTGCATCTGCTTGAGGACCGTACGTCGAAGCTGGGTGGTGGGTAGGTACAGCGCACCCTTGTAGAAAAGCAGCCCTCTGCGTTCTGCAAAGTCTTTTGCCTGCTCCCTCCCCCCTCTCAGTTCTCTGAAGATGCGGTTGGCAAATTCATCCGCTGCCGTCAGTGCTGTGAGTTCTGCCTCGCTCACCACTGCTGCTCCGCAGGACCATGCCGACGGGGGGAAAATGTGCCTTGGGGCTGGTGGCGCCTCCTCCTCCATGTACTCTGGCTTGCGGGAGAGGGCATCCGCCCTGACATTCTGCTCTCCTGGGATGTAGTGTATGGAGAAGTTGAAGTTCGAGAAGAACTCCGCCCACCGTATCTGCCGCTGGTTGAGCACCCTGGCAGTTCTCCAGAACTCCAGGTTCTTGTGGTCTGTGCACACCTGGATGGGGTGCTTGGCGCCCACCAGGAAGTGTCTCCAGTGCTGGAACGCCGCGTGGATCGCAAGAAGTTCCCGATCAAAAACTGTGTAGTTTCGCTCGGGCTGGGTCAACTTCCTGGAGAAGAAGGCACAGGGTCTCCACTCTCTGTTGGCGTCCAGTTGCAACAAAATGGCGCCCACAGCCTTATCAGAAGCATCTGTTTCAATGCGTAGGGGCGCGTCCTGAACCACGTGGAACAGGTTCTGGTCTGAGGCGAACACCCTCTTGAGGCTTTCGAACGCTGCTTGCGCCTCTGGTGTCCACCTGAACTTCTGCTTGCCTCTCAGGCAGTCAGTGATGGGAGCCGTAACTCGAGAGAAGTTCTTGATGAACTTCCTGTAGAAGTTGGCAAAGCCTAGTAGGCGTTGGGCATCTTTGCGCGTCCTGGGGCTGTGCCAGTCCAGGATGGTCTGCACCTTGTCCTTGTCCATTGCCAGCCCCTTGTCTGACAGCTTGTAGCCCAGGAAGTCCACCTCCTTGGTGTGAAACTTGCACTTCTCCAGCTTCACATACAGGTGGTTCTCCTTCAGGCGCTGTAACACCTCCCTGACGTCCTTCACGTGCTGCACTGGGTCGTTGGAGTAAATAAGGATGTCATCCAGAAAGACCAAGCATTTCCTGAAGAGTAGGGACCCCAGGACGTGGTGCATGAAGGCCTGGAAGCATGCTGAGCCCCCTTGCAACCCGAAGGGCATCACCAGATATTCAAAAGAGCCCAGAGGCGTGAACATCGTGGTTTTCCACTCATCGCCTTCCCGGATCCTGATCAAGTTGTACGCCCCCCTCAGGTCTAGCTTGGTGAAAATCTTGCCGCTGCGTGCCGCTGTCAGGAGATCATCCACTCTGGGCATGGGGAAAGCCACTGGCTCTGTCACCGAATTCAGCCGTCTAAAATCCACCACAAGACGGCGCTGTTGCGTGTCTTTCTTGTCCACCCAGAAGACCGGGCTGCCCCCTGCTGCCTTGCTTTCTCTGATGAACCCCCGCTTGAGGTTCTTGTCGATAAAAGCGCGCAGATCCTCCAGTTCCTGGTCTGACATGGCGTACAGCTTGGCTGGGGGTATAGTTGCCCCAGGCACCAGGTTGATCTGGCAGTCAAAAGGCCTGTGTGGGGGCAGGTGGTCGGACTCCGCTTCACTGAAGACCTCCTGCAGGTCCCAGTATGGTTTGGGTATCGCCTCACCCCCTTTGACGTGCATGGTGGCCACCGTGGCTATCGGAGGCCCCTCCCCTGGTTGGTGCTGCATGCAATGTTCCAGGCAAAAGTCCGATCCAAAAGTGATGCATCTCTGATGCCAACTTATGGAGGGGTCGTGGCGCGCCAGCCAGCTCATGCCCAAAACGATTGGGGGGTCTGAGATGGTGGTGACGTTGAATGCCAGTGTCTCTGAGTGCCTTCCAACCGTCATTCTCATGGGGGGGGTTTGATGAGTGATGGCCCCTCCCAGCAGCTCTCTGCCGTCAATGGTTGCCACGTGCAGAGGAAAATCCAGCTGCAGAAGCTGGATCTGGTGCTCTTCTGCAAAGTTTCTCGAGAAGAAGTTGGCTGAGGCACCACTGTCAATTAGGGCGAGGACCGTCAATGGATAGCCATTTGGGAGCGTGAGCGTCACTTCTAGAACCACTCCTGCTCTGGGAGGGGTGGGCTGGCTCTGCTCCTCTCTGTGCGGGTGGGTGGGCTGGGGCTGTTGTCTGCTGACTGTGCCTGGCTGCCGCCCCTTGTCTCCTGCAGCCAGGCTTTCCCGTTTCCCTGCTGTGGTGCTGCGTCAGTGGGGGAGGGCACAACCGTTCCCGCCTTTCCTTGCCACTCCCTGCGATGTGGGCAGTCTCTGACGAGATGCTGGGGGGAGTTGCAGAGAAAGCAATTCCCACCCCTTCCCTCCTTGCGTCTTGGCGCCGCTGGGGTTTGAAAAGCCCGCGCGCGCGCGCTATCAATCTGCATGGGTTCCTGGTCCTGACTGGCCCCAGGCGTGGCTTGAAAGGGTTGTTGAGGGAGTGGCTTCTCCTGCGACCGTGGGAACCAAGCCCGCTTTGCGCGCGTTGCTTGCTTGTCGCTCCATCTGGATTCCTGCCTCACCCCCACCGCCAGAGCCGCTTTGCTCAGTTGATCCATATTACTGGGCTTTGGACCTCTCGAGAGCTCATCCTTCACCTCCTCATGCAACCCCAAGTAAAACGCCGCTTGCATTGGGGCAGACTCCAGATCCCACCCCAATCTGTGCACCAGCATGGTGAATTTCGCCCAATACGCGCGAACTGTCATATTTCCTTGGCGTAAATTATGAAGTTCCTCCTTAGTCTGGTCCATATGACTATCGGACGAATACATCGTTTTCAAACCTTCTAGAAATAGTTTGACATTCTTCATGCAAGGATTCCTTGTTGCAATTAACGGTCTTAGCCACTCCCTGGCCGCCCCTGTAAGGTGCTCCACAATAAACGCTACTCTGTGCTCATCATCAGGGAACTCATCGTGGTGCAGCTCAAGAGCATACACAATCTCAGTCTCAAAGCCCTGAAACTCCTTCGGGTCTCCATTGAACTTGCTTACTAGGGTCCCGGCTCTCCTTCCTGGCAGCACTTGGACTTGGGGTGCCCCTCCCGCCTTGTTTTTCTCTGCATCCAGCTTGTTTTGGAGGTCTACCGCCACCGCCCTTAAATGCTGCTCTTTTTCCTGGAGCTCTCTCACCTGTTCCGCAAGTTGTAGCCGGTCGTCCTGGACCTTCTTAGTCTCCTCTTTAGCTGCCTTCAATTCTCCCTGCGCCTGCAGCGACAGCTGTTGCAGTTCTAGCTGGGCTTGCTCAGCGATCTGCCGCCACTTCTCCGCCTCTGACACGCTCATCCCGGCAACTCCAAAGTAGCCCAAAAATGATTAGGAGGTTGCTGTCACAGTGGCCGGAGTGGACTACTTCAGAGTAACGACGCTACGCAGCTCTGCATTTTATTCTTTTATTGGTGCTGCGTATTTACAGTGCTCAAGTCATTGCTATTTACACGGAGCGATGTTGTCAGTCGGTTTCAGAACCTCCTAATGGCTTTTGGCGCGTCTTTCTCCAACACAAAAGCTTTGGCAGACCCATCCTCTTGCCCCTCCTCTTCCTGCGTAATTCTGGAGTTGGGGGGATGGGTCTTCCCCCCTTACTTGCCCCTTCCTGTCCCACCTGGGACCCTGGCTCCTCTACCTTGCCTGAGCCTCGGACACGACTTCCTGCTTCCCCACTGGAATCGGAACTCTCCCTGCTTTCCCCTTTGCTCGGGGACGGGCTTGAACTCAGGAGGGGAGGGACTTCGCGATATCCCCTGTCCCTCACACAACCTATATGCAATAAGCGCAGATCTCTTGAGTGCTCAGACTGTTGAACAAGACAGCCCTGGAATCATTCACAGGATCACTCTGCCTTATTGATACAAATAAAGCATATTTGACCCCACCCCTCCCCCAAAAAGAATCCTGAGAACTGTAATTAGCCCCACACAGAGCTACAATTTCCAGCATCCAAAACAGACTACAGTTCCTAGGATTCTTGGTAGGGGTATGTGGTTTAAATGTGCTTTAAATGCATGGGTTGTTTTTGGGTAGCCTGGCCACAATTTTGCATCAACCAAAATGCTCCAGACTTCATAGAATAATAAAATCATGGAGTTGGAAGAGACCCCCAAGGGTTGTCTGGTCCAACCCTTTGAAATGCAGGTATCTTAACGAAAGAATCCAAGACAGATGGCCACCCAACCTCTGCTTAAAAACTTCCAAGGAATGAGATTCCACAACCTCCCGAGGGAGTGTGTTTCACTATCAATCAGCTTTTACTGTCAGAAAGTTCTTCCTGATGTCTAGTTGGAATCTCCTTTCTTGTAACTTGAAGCCATTTATTCAAGCCCTAATCTCCAGAGCAGGAGAAAACAAGTTTGCTGCATCTTCCATGTGACAACCCTTAAGATATTTGAACTTAATCATGTTCCAGGGCACCATGAAGGGCAGATGGTGCAGAGTATTTTGAAAAACACTGCAAAGTGACATTTTTGTGAGAAAAAGAGAAGTCTTAATATTTTTGAAGAAATAAATGGCTTTTTTGATCAATTTTGGCTCAGCTGTAGTTGATATGGCTGGCTTCCTTGCATTTCCCATCTTTGGCCAGAGTGTGGTGGTAATTTGCAGACTGAATTCCTGCTGGATAATTCAGGCCACCTGTAAGCTTGAGTGCCGATTCCCCTTTGCCAGAGAGTTACTTATGAACTATGTGAAGTGATCTTGAGAAGGTGGAAAGATTGTTTAGTTCACTTTAATTACCCTGACTGAGTGCATGGAAAACATTGTTTAAAAGTATGTTGAAGGATAACTAATATATTGATTTCTATAGGCACTCAGATTCTACTACATTGAGATTTTTTGGACTGATTATTTTGCATGCATTCACACATATGTCTGATTTTCTTAGTGGGAGAAATGAAAGTTCTTAATGTCTTTCCCCCTTCATTGTTCAGATTATAGGTTTACAAGCCACTTTACGAAGCTTAGAGTCTGGAAGCTACATTCAAATTCCTGTCACTAAAGGTAAACGTTTTCCTATATAGTGAAATCCCAAACTTGAACAGAAAAAAATGCTTTTCAAAGATTGTGCAAATGGTTAGGCATTCAAAATTTTCCTGCATGTTAAGCCCTAAAATGATTTAATGATGTTAAGCTTTGAGATACAGTGATTCACATGGACGAGGCAAAGGGGTGTGAGCTCTGAAGGGCTATGGTGGGAAACCGTTAAATCTGTAAAATGATTGAAATGCTTTCCCAGTTGAGATGTCACTGAGTGAATTTTTAATACTGCATCAGTTCTCTTTCCTGATTGCCTGGGAGCAGAGGTTGCCCTGGGGATGAGATAGTCCATCATATCATTAAATAAATACTGCAGACTCTGTCTAGTCCACCATAGAAACAGTTTCCCGCAGGAATCAACAGAGTTTTGTATCCGCTTTCCTTCCTGCAGGGTGTGTTACAGGCCAGACATTGATATGGGAACCATTTACAGGCATCTCATTCCCTAATGGCTTGGTGTGTTGAGTGGATGTGCTGAGGAATGGGAAGGGGGAGTGCAGTAGGGATCTGTTAGCTCCATGAGGATTTCTCTGTATACAGGCTGAATTGACTCTGAGCTTTTCTGTTTTAAAAAACATTTTGTTACTAAGTTTTGAAGTACAGGATGCTAATGTTAAGCAAATTTGAATCTGTACAAACTGAAATATGGAAGCTGAGGGATTTGCATTTTATATTAGTAGGGAGTGACATTTATATGTTATTTGTATTAGCAAATTCACTAAAAGGTTAAGGGTGTTCATGTTTGGGTGGAGACTTGAAAATCAAAACAGCAAAAATGCTGTTTGCAATATTGCTTTACTACTATTGTTCAACTGGAAAACAGGTTGGCAATAAGTCATAGCATATGTCAAGTTTTATAGATCTTGATCATGGACATTTCTTTTCCTTTGAGTAGCTTTATGAAATATATTTGCAGGTTTGGCAATGGAACATAGATATTTTTATTTTATGAGCCCTCCAGCCTATCTACTGTATTACTATCATTTTACTCACCTTCCAGAAGTCTAATAGAAATGACTTACTATAAAAATAAATAGCAACTGCAGTGAAATATGATTAGGCTGCAGCCTTAAGCATATTCACAAGGAAGTCTCATTGAACTTAGTGTGACTTCCTTCCAGGGTAAACTGTTTAGCATCAGCCCATAATATTTTATGATAGTTGCATGGCTAAACCCTTTTGCGAAAATTTTTACATAATGGGGTGTGTGTGTGTGTGTAGCAAAACATTCTAGTTGATTCAATCAATAGGTATGCAGTTTATTTTAGAGGCTGAGGTGTACCATTTCAGATTGTAGGCTTGAACTCCATACACACCACAGCCCCTCCACACAGAAAATCTATCGCTCCACTAAGGAGAAGCATGGTAGCCAAGTGTTCTCCTTGACATGTTAGAGTGCTGTTTAGAGTGCCCCTCCCCATAAATGTTACTGGATTTCATAATTTGATAGCAGGTCCATTGTAGGTAGAAGGTATGACCTCAGTGAAGATGTTCACTCAGAGTGCAGCAGCTGTAAAAGAGGTGTGCTAAGGATCATTAGGAAAGGGACTGAAAATAAAACTACTAATACTATTATGCTGTTATAAAAATCTAAATTGCAGTTGTATTTGGAATATTGCATACACTTCTGGTTGCTGCACCTTAAAAAGCACATTGAAGTTAAGCTAGAAAAGATCAGAGAATAACAACCAAAAGGATCAAGGGGCTGAAAAACTCCTATGAGGAAAGGTTGCATCATGGAGGTCCTTTAGGAAAAAGTGGCTAGAGAGTTTTCCTCCTCTTCACTTAATACTTAATACAGGGCTCCACAGTGAAACCAAATGTTGGAAGACCAGGACAGACAAAAGGGAAGCACTCTTTATACTGTGAATAAACACTGGAATTTGCCACCAAACTAATGGAGGATAATCACCACAAGTCATGATGGCTATGCATAACTCTGATGTTGAAAGTAACATCATGGGCTTACCCAGCATGGGGCAGGGGGGGCAGCTGCCCCCCCTAGAAGCAGGGCAGCTGGAGAGGACAGGCAGGGACACTGCCTGCTGTGCTCCGCCTCAGCCTGCTTGGCTGAAGTGAAATGGCAGCAGCGGCAGCAAAGCTGCCTTCGTTGGGGGAAACCTGGACCTGGGCTAACTTCAGCATACATGCAAATGGAGTGCCGTGGAGCATTGTGGGGCAGCACTTTCTGTGCTGTGCTCGCTGGGACTTGAAAGAGTGTGGGCTGAAGTTAGCCCAGGTCCAGGTCCAGGTTTCCTTCAACGGCGACAGTTTTGCTGCTGCTGCCTTGTTTTAGTCACCGCTGCCATTAAAGGGCGAGGCAGGAGTGCAAGCGCTGGTGGCTCCGTGTGCTGCCTTGGAAATGGCCCCCTTTTCTCTGGGGGGCGTGGATGTTGACCATGCCTCCTGGAGGGATCCTGGCCACGTCATTGCCAGCCAGCCAATTAGGTGGCTGGGGGGGCGTGGCTGGGTGTGTGGGTGGTGTGCCCCCCCTAGTTTTGATCCTGGGTACGCCCATGAGTAACATGCCTCTGAGTACCAATTGTTGGGGAACAGAAGTGGAGAGAGTGTTGTTGTGCTCATGTCCTACTTGCAGGTCTCCCACAGGCATCTGGTTGACCACTGGGAGTAGGAGATGCTGGGCAAGATGGAACTTTGGTCTGGTCCATCAAGAATCTCCTTATATGTTGGTACAGTCTGAAGTGATTGAACAAGATGTAGCCATTTTTTATTGAAGGCTCTGATCCTAGTGAAAGTTTTAGCCATGTTGGTCACTGATAATGTGTAGCTTTCATTGAAAATAAGACTTTAGTTGTATACAAAAAAATAGTTGAGGATAATTAGTGTTAATATTGGGGCTGTATGTTTCACACTTTTGCTCAGTTTGGGACCTAAATGGAACAAAGTTAACAGAACAGAAGCCGCTCAACAGCTGCAGTGGAGGTGGCCCCAGGCTCGCGCTCCCCATGCGAAACTCCGGAGGCGTGAGCGGAGCGTGAGCCTGGGGCTACCTCGCCGTGCCTCTCAGCTGTTTTTTTGTTTTTTGTTTTATTTTTATTTTTCTACTATTTTATTTTTTCTATTTTTTATTTTTCTATTTTCTATTTTCTATTTTTATTTATTATTTTATTTTATATTTTTATTTATTTATTATTTTATTTTCTATTTTTATTTATTTATTATTTTATTTTCTATTTTTATTGTTTTCTTTTTTTAATAGCCAGAAGGTGATCTCACCTAGGGCGCAAAAAACCCTAGCATCGGCCCTGTATACATACCTTCCATCCCACCAGAAAGGCACTCAAAACAGGAGGTCTGTAAATGCTTCTGAGATATTATACTGTGTAACCGTAATGATTTTGTAGAACTTGGGCATGTGTTTGATCAGAAGATGCTATTTAAACCTCTGGGCTTTCCTAGTTCTGTAGCAGTTTGCAAGTATGTATATTTCACAAACTAACACAATTCCACGAGCAATGTAACTGCCAGACAACCACAGCTACTGAGTGAGAGAAGCAGCTTCCAAACAAATAAAAAATTTCTGTGATGTGTAATGCTTAGGGAAATACTCTGAGACATGATACTTGTAACAGTTGTTAAAAAGCTTTTAAAGTATTTACTGTATGAGGCTAGCATCTTGTGTAAGAAACAGTTCTTTTCACATGCGTCCCTTCAAATAAAGTAGTTAAGTTGGTCATTAGTCTTCAGTTACTTTTATTTCAAGGGTTTTTGCTCAAAGAGAAGTTATTCTGGGGCAGGCCCCATGAATGGGAACTGTGAAGAGAACATAGCTGTTTATTTCAGTGGGGCTTACTTCCTAGTCCATGGTGCCCTTTGAATGCAGGCATCATGGTAAAAATGAGAGAATAGTTTTACATACAGAAAGGATTTTTCAGTTTATTTGTTTTAGATGCACATTTTCCTTTAGTGTTGGATTTTGTGTACTTTTCAAGAATGACAATTCAAATGACTTCAGTTTACCCATATGGCCATCACAGTCAATTTTACAGAACATTGAAGCACGCAATGCAAAAAGGTATATGTTATCTGGAAAACATACATAGACTGGTTGGCCTAAATCTTTAAACAGACTTGATTTAACAAACAGTTTTCCACACTGGTGTTTGCAGTTTTTAAATATATATATTCATTGATACTTATCAAAAGCTATCCAAAAGTTCATACACAGTACAAAGTATCTTTTTATAATACACCAGAATAAAAAATATTTTTGAAATCTAATATAAAAAGGAACAGGAGCAAAAAGAAAGAAGAAAAGTAAATTTCCTGATTAACAGAAACATTAGAAATCGTAGCCAGCAAAGAATCAAATAGGTTATCCTACGGATATATATTAAAAGTCAGAAAAATAAATAATATTTAAAATAATCAAGAAATTAATGGTACAGCTGGATTTACAGCAACTTTCATCAGCCTCATGTGCAGGGCTTTTTTCAGCCGGAACTCACTGGAACTCAGTTCTGGCACCTCTCAAGTGGGCACCATTGTCATCAATATGGAACAAGGGAGGTGTTCATGGTGAATTTCAGCACCTCTTTTTCTAGAAAAATAAGTACTGCTCATTATTCCAGCAGTTGTAACCTTCAAACTTAACAGTTCTGTTGAATTTCACACAAGGAAATTGACAGGAATTATGATGCTGACCTTAAGCGTTAAGATGGTATTAAAATGGCAAAAGCAGTTCAGTGGCAGACACTGACCACCAGAGAAGGCATCTTGGGGACTCTTGATGGAAAGCTCAATTAATATGTTGACCCAGCTGTTTAAAAAGATGAATGCCATGTTAGGGAGCATTAGGAAAGGGAAATTTGTGGTGCAGCTGCACTTGGAATAGTGTGTACAGTTCTGGTACCTACATCTCAAAAAGGATATTGTAAAGCTGGGAAAACAGCAAAGTGATAAAGTGACTGGTACAACTCACCTGTGAGGGAACAGTACATTGTTTGAGGCTTTTTATATTAGAAAAAAAAGCATAAAACCTGCATTTGAATGCTGTTTCAAATGGGTTTGTAATATTATGTTACATTGTATTATCTATCTACGGTAGTACCACTTCAAGTAATAAATAAATAAAAAGTATGCATGGTATGAAGATTTTGTAGTGTTTTATATGGTAGCATTTTTCTTAGTAGCGCATTTGTACTGTTGTGAACTGCCCATGGAATCAGTGATGTAGGGCAACACAGAAGGATCTGGTCCATATTAGTTCCCTTTTGATATTGTAAATGTGAATGTTGCATCATCTTTCATGTGAAAGGCAATGGCCCCAATGCAGATAGTCCATTTTGTGCTCTTTTTTAGTCAGAGCTTTTTCTGTCATTCTCAAATTGCTATCCAGCTTTTCAACTGGAGAGAATATAATGAGACACTTGTGACTTGTGGTTGTGGAGTTGTACGTACAGATATGCTTTCATAATTTGCATTTTTAGAGCTTTGCTAAATAAAAAAACAAAAAAGATTCTAATGTTGTGACTGCAGTCCTCTTCTCCCAAATACTGTTGATTTTCAAACAATATGGATTCTTCTGCTCTGTGGTTCTTCAGGCTCTGCATAATGGTGCCCACATTGACACTAGTAGTGCCATCTTCTGGGTGTGTACAGATCAGTTGCCAGGAATGTTCGAAAGAGTTTATTTAGTATGGATGAGGGCCAATGAGCTATCTGTTCCATTTGAGATTCCAGTTTAGATTGCCAATCCTTGTTGTATTGGATTGAAATCACAAACAAGTTGGGCAAATTAATCAGGGATTAATTTGTTTTATAGTAGAACAAATTTATGCATGCTTAATTTCTACCAAAAATGATTTCTTTAAAAAAAATAATAAACTAAACTGCTTTTATTTTATAGCCGGCCGTAAGAGTGAAAGAGAAGATGGATTACAGGGACCTTCCCAGAAAGCTCTCAAAGAAGCCAAGGAACAAAAAGTAAATACCGGTACTGGTGTTAATCCTTATGACTCAGCCAAAGATCCAACAAAACAGATGGGCAAGAGATATCCAAAGGTATGCAAATTCTCATTTTGCCTATTTTTGTAGAATTTGGCCTCATGTTCAGTGTTTTAATATTGTTACAAAAAGTATTGGGTTCTTGTAACAGCAAACACCACCATGATTAACCACATCACTGTTTGCTGCAAGATTCTGTAGCTTCCTACAGCCTATCCCTCTTTGTATTCCAGAAGCCAGTTGGTGACTCCTGTGTAGCATCAGTGCTGTTGGTATAAACTGGTTCTGGATCCTGAGGCTTACAGCTGAGAAATACTGGCTCTTCTAATTTTTTTCTATGTGGACAGAGGATGGTTCAGAAGTGTTAAAGGGGGGCAGCTATACAGTGGAACCTCAAACGCTTCAGAAATTGAACGTTTTGGCTTTCTGATGCCAACAACCCGGAAGTGAATGCTTCCATTTTCGAACGTGCCTCCGAAGTTGACCGGCTTCTGAGGCGCGTTTCTCATTTTTTTTCAATGGATTTTGCCAACTGGAAATTGTGCCCTGGTTGTTGCACGTTTCGGAAGTCAAACGGTCTTCCAGAATGGATTACGTTCAGCAACCAAGGTTCCACTGTATGAGAAAGTTGCTAGGGGGCACCTTGAGGATAATGGAGTAAAGGTACAGACAACTCCTCAATTGTGTGGGGGTTGCATTCTGGGTCATCGTGCACATCGGCAGAGCGGGCAGAGCCCACTCCACCCCATTTCGCCCCCTCCCCATTCAGCCCCCTTCTAGGGCCAAAAGCAGTGTGTGTTGGCAGTTGTGCGCAAATTGAGCGTGCACAAAATGGCTGCTGCCTGTATTATATTTGGGTAAGGAGAACTTGAAAAATGTATTTCTGTTCATGAAATAGTCACAATCCAGTCCAACGTAAAGCACATTCTATTGATTTCAAGTCCTGTTCACCCTGTAAGTAACACTGTCTCATCCACATTCTAACCAGCCGAGCTATCCAGGCCAAGGCACACCTTTTATGTTTCTCCTGCCAGGAAGATGTTCAAGTTCCCATTCCATGTTTTTCTGAAGCTTTATCTGTTTCCTTTCTGTTACAACAAAAGTTGTGTGTATGGAATAAGCGGTATTCTGTTAGTACAACCCCAACCCAGGAATTTCCTTTTCTGTGCTTAATATTGTCCTTTTTGGCTTTTCCCTCCGGCTTACGTTCATGGTTATATTAGTTGTGTTAGGAAGATGTGTTCCTCCTTTTGCTTGTTGCGTCAGGTGGATACTTTCTCAACCCCCTTCATATTTTGAAAGGCCTGTATGTGGGGGTTGCCATAGCTGCCAAGTCTCCCGTATTCCCTGGGAAACCCCCGTTTTCCCAGCCGTTTCCCGCTGGCAGCCCAGATTTTTAAAAACCCCGTAAATCCCCCGGCCCCAGGAGGCTCCTTCTGTGCATGTTTGGAGTCTCTGGACATGCGGAGAAGCGATTTCTGGTGCTGCAACCATTTTGGAAATGGGCAGAGCATGCGTAGAAGCAACTTCCGGTGTTGGTCTGCCCAGTTCCAAAATGGCCGCAGCGCGACTTCCGGTTCCGCGCAGCTGCCGATCCTGGATTTTTCAATCTGGAAGTTAGGACCTATGTGAACTGCATAGCCCTGTCATGCCTGCGAGGCACACCCCTTCCTGCCACATATGAAGAGTTGTACTATCTTGGCTGGTTTGGGGGTGGGTCTTAATGGAACATTTAGCCATGCTAGGGTCTTCTTCACTGTCTGAGGTTTTTGGGGAACAGAAGTCAGACTTGAGGGAAATAGATCTGCTTCAGATCAGTTTTACCTTAGCGTTTTGTATTCTAAGTGGCATAGGCCTCAAAATCAGAAGAGCTCTCACATTAAGCATCTGTCTTGGTTGCCAGATGAGCCATGCCCGTCTGAGCTCAGAATTCTTTAATCCTAAATGTATGTCTTTTGATGTCCATTTATTCAATTTGCACTGTAATGTCATCTCAGGATATTTCTGACTGCAAGATCTATGATGTAATTTTTACTAAAGATGCCAGGCTGAACTCTGAATATATGAAGAATGATGTCCTCGGTTTGGTATTTTAAAATTAAATTGAACCATAAGAGGGTTGTTTATCTGCGGGAATTAACTTTCCTGTGAGATGCATGTTTACTTAGCTCAGATATACCCAGACATACCCCTGCCCATAGGTGCCATCTAGGGTGTGTCGGGGGGGGCAAGGGCCCCCTCCCCCAAAATCTGCAGTGGCTGTGCATGCACACCGCATAACATGCTCACATTAATTCCACAGCACGTCGCACAGCATGTTGACATTACACACTTTACACAGCGCTGGCCCCCTCAATCTCGTTTGTCCCTGCCTAGGACCAGCTCCAGCACTTTCAACTGTCCGAACATCTCCTGCTGCTTGAAACAATCCCACCCTTTCTCTCTTGGCATCTTTGGAACACCTCCTAGTTCAGCCTTTCCCAACCTAGTGCCCTCCAGATGTTTGGAGTATGACCATTTGCCATACTTCCTGGGGCTGGTGGGAGTTGAAGTCTAAAACATCTGTTGAATATCAGGTTGGGGAAACTGCCCTATTACCAGGACCCTGTGACTAACCAAAGTATGTGTAACTGAAATAACAGCATTACTTCTGCATTACTACTAAACTACTTCTGCCTCCATTTTCATTTTCTTCCTCTACTGTTTCCAGTGTCTGTTTTTTCAAGTTCCTTGGGGAAAGAACTTCTCATACCATTTTGGGGGGTGAAGCATAGCTGATGGGTCATTACCTAGAACCAAGGCCCACTGAAATTGTGGCTTGCTGCTAGACAGTTAATAGTTAGCTGGTAAATTAGTCACAATTTTTGGACCTCTATGTGATATTGTAGTTAACGATGATAATTGTTAATACTTATTTCCATTTTAATGCCTCTTTTTATAAGTTATTCATGAATGGTTTTCCACCACTGAAGTGTGATTCAAATACCAAGTAGGAACGCCAAAGCCTTAAGCCTAACTGAAAGGGCTCAGGTGCTCATTTATGGCAGTATTTATTTTAGAAGTTAATAATTCTATCCTGAATTATGGATTTTCCTCCTAAATCTTTTTCACAATATTTAAACAAAGCTCTGCATATGTAAATATATCCAAAAGAAATAAAATCAGCATTAGCATTTACCGTAGTTTTTCCTGATGCTGAATCACACTAATATGCCACAAGTAAATTGGACTTATGTAATATTACTTTTTCTGATACCTAGTGTTATTTACATTGTATTTTTTAAACATCGTTTGACTTCTGGGAGTATAAAATTGAATCTTAATTGTTTTCATATTGTGCTGAAACTATATGAGCAAGAAGATGCCAAGTCTACATGCCAACTGGTTTATGAATTAATAATTAGCAGGATTAGTATGCTTCATAGTCAACCCTTGGAATGCATATTTGGTGTCTTAAAAATAATTTGTCACTTTCCTCAGTTGGTTTTCCTTCTGACAAGATTGTAGATACTTATTTCTTGTCTATTGATTCACAACAGGTTCTAGTTCTCCAGTGCGCTGTGTTCTGACCACAGTTTAACAACATACTGCACTTGTGCCTCTACAGCAGGCATCCCCAAACTTCGGCCCTCCAGATGTTTTGGACTACAATTCCCATCATCCCTGACCACTGGTTCTCTTAGCTAGGGATCATGGGAGTTGTAGGCCAAAACATCTGGAGGGCCGCAGTTTGGGGATGCCTGCTCTACAGGTTTAAGAGGTGACCTCACAGATTTTAGGGGGATTAGCAATGGGTGTGGTTCCTTTGTTAACTAGCAGCTTTCATTACTAAATCCTTATCCTTTTACTACAAAAGCCAGTGTGTAAGTGTTGGGTATTTGAATTTGGTCCATAACAATGCAAGTGCTTAGTTTTATTTTAGCAGAACATGCTGCTTTTGCTGGCCCATAGTGATCCTATACATATCTACTCAGAAGTAAACTCATTTGAGTTCAGTAGGACTTATTGTCATGTATATTTGTATAGGATTGCTGCCTTGAAATTATATCTGCTTCCACCACTTCATTCAATTTTGAAATGTTACTAATTATTGTATACATTGCGAAATGCTCCTTCGTGTTTATTTGAAATAGAATTTGAAAAAGAATACTATACTCAACATCAAGTACTAAGAGAATTTGAAATGTATTCCTGAAATAATTAGTGAGTGTTTTAAAGGATTGTAGATAAATGACTAGTAAATGTTTCTATATTTTATTCACAATAATTCTATGTCTGGTACTTCAGCAGCCATCCTTTCATTTTTAATTTTCTCACAAAAAAGGTTGAGAGTTATCATCTCCAAAAACCTCACTTTGGAATGCTGGATTCAAATTACTGAGTCCCAACTGTTGTTCCTGCAATCTTATTCCTAGATGCTCCTTTGTTTCTGAATTACAGCATGGAAATATGCTGAGCAAGGTGAGATAGTTCATGCTGCAGCTTTTGTCTTCCCCCTACATTGGGATTTAGTGTTAATCTGATTCCTGAGAAAGGGTCCTGGGTTCAGCAAAAGCCTGTACCCAAGTCCCTAAAAGGCTATTGCAGATCAATACCTCCTTAAAACTTCAGTTGGCACTTGTAGCAGCTGTTAGCTTGATTCCCTGCTTCTACTTTCTCCAAAGTAGAGAAAGTACTTTTCAAGCAGTAGAGCCAGTGTAACACAAAACAAATCTTCACTTTCTAGCAGGACGCCCCTCAATATTGCACAGCCTGTGACAGGCCCTGTCAGGCATAAATGCAGCCACAGTGGACCATGCTGGGTGTCCTCCCGCTGCATGACATCACACACATGTGCCAGGCTCCCCAAAGTTGGGGAGAACCCGGTGCGTGAGCTGCCTGGGCATGCCCTGATGCTGTCCAGAGTGGACTGGCTCGATGTAAGTGTTTGCTTTTCAGACTAAGGGCTTATTCATACTTCTCTGCCCCCTTCATTGCTGCCCCAGGGAAGATCACTCTATAGTGCTCAGAGGAGTTCAGAGATGTTTTTCTTAAAAAAAAAATAAGTACCCTTGTTTCTCAACACACACACACACACACACACACACACACACAGGCCAGCACAAAGTAAGAGTACCTACATACAGAAGTTGTTGTTGTTGTTTGTTGTTTAGTCATTTAGTTGTGTCCGACTCTTCGTGACCCCATGGACCAGAGCACGCCAGGCACTCCTATCTTCCACTGCCTCCCGCAGCTTGGTCAAACTCATGTTGGTAGCTTCGAGAACACTGTCCAACCATCTCGTCCTCTGTCATCCCCTTCTCCTTATGCCCTCAATCTTTCCCAACATCAGGGTCTTTTCCAGGGAGTCTTCTCTTCTCATGAGGTGGCCAAAGTATTGGAGCCTCAGCTTCACGATCTGTCCTTCCAGTGAGCACTCAGGGCTGATTTCCTTAAGAATGGATAGGTTTGATCTTCTTGCAGTCCATGGGACTCTCAAGTGTCTCCTCCAGCACCATAATTCAAAAGCATCAATTCTTCAGCGATCAGCCTTCTTTATGGTCCAGCTCTCACTTCCATACATCACTACTGGGAAAACCATAGCTTTACCTATACGGACCTTTGTCGGCATGGTGATGTCTCTGCTTTTTAAGATGTTGTCTAGGTTTGTCATTGCTTTTCTCCCAAGAAGCAGGGGTCTTTTAATTTCGTGACTGCTGTCACCATCTGCAGTGATCATGGAGCCCAAGAAAGTAAAATCTCTGACTGCCTCCATTTCTTCCCCTTCTATTTGCCAGGAGGTGATGGGACCAGTGGCCATGATCTTGGTTTTTTGTATGTTGAGCTTCAGACCATATTTTGCGCTCTCCTCTTTTACCCTCATTAAAAGGTTCTTTAATTCCTCCCTACTTTCTGCCATCAAGGTTGTGTCATCTGCATATCTGAGGTTGTTGATATTTCTTCCGGCAATCTTAATTCCAGTTTGAGATTCATCCAGTCCAGCCTTTCGCATGATGAATTGTGCATATAAGTTAAAGCAGGGAGACGATATACAGCCTTGTCGTACTCCTTCCCCAATTTTGAACCAACCAGTTGTTCCATATCCAGTTCTAAGTGTAACTTCTTGTCCCACATAGAGATTTCTCAGGAGACAGATGAGGTGATCAGGCACTCCCATTTCTTTAAGAACTTGCCATAGTTTGCTGTGGTCGACACAGTCAAAGGCTTTTGCATAGTCAATGAAGCAGAAGTAGATGTTTTTCTGGAACTCTCTAGCTTTCTCCATAATCCAGCGCATGTTTGCTATAGTGCTTTGCTATTGAAGGTTTCTTCCTTCCTTTCTAAATTCTGTTTTAAGGCATTGTCTTGAACCTACTATAAGCCACAATGGGTCACAACAGCACTTTGTAAGGAGACTATCCTGTCACATTTATTATTTCTTGTGGATGAAAACTTCAGCTTTTGTTAGTAGGCTTTCCCCCTCAAAGTCCGCAAAGGAAAACATCTTTGTAGACCCATAAAGCATTTCTGCAGCACCTGTAAACAAATTGTAGCCATGAAGTAATAGAGGACAAATTGAGACTGTCTCCTGTGATTTGAAACTGTTGCAAGCAATTTCCCCAGGTTTCCCTAGGTTAACAAGTAAAGAGAACAATAAACAAATAGTGTGTGTGTGTGTGTGTGTGTGAAATCCACATGTTCTGATACTTTAAAAAAACATTCACGTCGTATGAGTGCTTACTTGTTTGCATAAGAATTTTTTATGCATACCTGTCGTCCTTCAAACAGGACTAAAACTCCACATTTTCTCTATAGAGGTCTTCAGTTCTTAACATTGAATGTCTTCATTTATTATTTTAGCAGTTTAGCAGTTACACAAACAGCAACAGCAGATCTGGATGCTTCTGCTATTTAAAGGTGTCTCCTTGCATGCATTTAGCCCAAGGGGATGGCTCAGCTTGTCTTTTGCGGGCACACACACTAAACCCTGTCTGTGGTGCCTTAGAAGGCCAGAGTATGGGTTCAAATTGGCCACAACTTTATTGAGCCTCAAAAGTGGGGAACTTGACATAGGCCTTGGCAGGTAACCCCCTCATCCCGTCTGGCTGGGGATATGCAGGCTGAGGAGGTGCAGTGGGAGGGGACTGTAAAGCACAAACTTACACAGCATGCCCTTCCACTAACCTTTTGACCTGCCCTTTTCTTTTGACCTGCCCTTTTTATGCAGACCTTAGACAAAAACTTAAGGACTCACTCCTATGCCAACTTAGCCCTGTAGCCAGAGAAAGAAAGGTTTTGTTTTTACTGAATAATGTTACTGAAACAACAGCCTCCTTAGTGGCCAAATTTCTTTTTTTGGCCCTTAAGCGTCGTAAGGTTAAAATTGACAGTGCCGACATGGGTCTAAATGTATAGCCTAATTTATTGTTGGTTTAAGTTTTAAGTTTTTAGATGTCTAGATGTTAAATGTCTAGATGTTTTAAATTTTGTATGGATATCTTTATTTCTGACTGATTGTCGAATAAAATTGAATTGAATTGAATTGAATCATTCAAATAGTGTGTGTGTGTGCTGCGTCATGTGATCAATTATGTGGGGCAGGGCTTACCTGGGCCCCCAAATATTTTATTCAAGTTGGTACTCCTGGTGCTCACTCTAATGTGTGATTTATTTTAGAAACTAACCTTGATTAAATTTAGACCTCTTAAGTGAAACTGAGAATGTATTAATATTATCTTCCCCTAGTCATTGCATGGGGTTCAACTGCCATGGTTATTTCAATACTAATCACTTAGTTGCATTTCCCCACATATTTTAATGGCTCTTTATTTGAATTGAAGCCTTTCCTTCCACATTCATGCTGAGAATAGCTGTATTATTTTGTGCGGGACATTTAGGAGCTACTGAGTCAATGGCCATGGTCAGTTTTTAGCTATGCCATTGAATGAGCAGCTATTGACATCGCTGGGCAAGTGCCCCAACTAGACAAATTTGGAACCATAGTTCCAGTTGAATCCATAATTCTCCAGAGAATGCTGAAGTCTTCCAGTACAATAGGTTTGAAGGTTCTCAGCACCAAATTTCAGCTGTTGGTTTAGTCAGAGCTTATCCAGGCTTCCTTTTGTGCCGTGTTTCTAGGCATAGGTCAGCACTTTAAAGCTCTGTATCCAAGTGGGTTGTTATTTTGCCCTGGAGCTTTCCCTGCAAAAACTTGCTCTTTACTGCTGAATTAGCGCAAACAGCAATCTGCGAAAACCCCAAATTGTCGTTTATTCTGATTTAGCGTTAAAGAGTGGGTTTTCCTGTGGAAAGTGGCGGGGCAAAAAAAGGGGGGGCAAAGCGGTCAGAAATGGAGTTTTAGAACACAAGCCTATGCCTAGAAAGCCCGGGGCAAAAGGTACGTGTGGACGAGCCCTCAGAGAAAATGTTATTTCCAACAGATTCCTTTTGGGGAATTGGAAACAACTTTCTTTCCATGTCGTTATCCCCTCTCTTCCTTTTTCCCTGCCCCACTGCACACACTCTAAATCTTAACTGAGAGCTAATCAAGGAAGAATAGGGTATCATTCAGACACTGCTTTCAGGTAGCAGAAAGAACCTCATTTCTGTCAAGACTGCAAGTTTAGAAGAGATTATTGTGAGTGCACCAAAATAACAAATCTTTTGTGTAAGTTTGTGGCACTTTTTAGAGTACAATTCATTTTTAACTCACATGCCATCTGCTGTAGCCCCCATAAATAATTTATCCCCCTGTCTAGAGATTTTAGAGTGAGTTACAGCTCTTGAATAACAATTTGCACTTAGGATAGCCACAAAAGCATATGGTATTACATTTTGTTGTATAGAGGCCAGGTGGTAATAAACTGATTTTATTCTTCTTCAGCTTTTTCTGCACCAGGAAATGGATTCACAGTAAAACAAAATGAGTGCACCAACTCTTTGTGATATTATAGTTGCAAACTTTTTGGGAAGGTATTAAAAAACTCTGAAAGAAGTGCAAGCACAGGCACATTTCAACAGGGTTTCTGGATTTGTCTTGTGTGTGTGTTTGTGTGATGGTTGGAGGTCAAGGTGGTTCAGTATTAAACTGAAATTTAAATTCAAAAGGATCTCACCTGAAAAGAAACAATTCATGAATACAGTAGAATTATTGGGAAACTAGAAACAGTGTTCTGGGCTTAGCCTGTTCACTCCCAAATTCATCCATGCATCTTCCCCCGGCCCTAGTCACATCTGCACCATACATTTAAAGCACATGGTTTCTCCGAAAGAATCCTGGGAACTGTAGTTTGTTAGAGGTACTGGGAATTGTAGCTCTATGAGGGTGTACTACAATTCAGAGGGTTATTTAGAGGAAGCCATGAGCTTAAATGTATGGTGTGGATATATGATCTCTCCACTTAAATTAGCTCTTTACTCCATGCAGCTTTGGTACCTTCCCACTGTAGCAAATTTCTGCTACAGCAAGCTGGATAATTGTATTTCTGTGAGAAATGAGTTTAAGAATTGCCCAGCATTTTTTGTTTGGCACCCCAGACAGAGGCTCAGGGAAATATTGTCCTTTTGCCTCTAGTGGCACACCTCAGCTAACAGCTTTGCAGGTTTCTGAAGGATATTAAAATGTAGTTGTCCCAAGAATGCTTTTGAGACTCTCTGGTATGGGGCCAGGCATGCAGCTCAGTGTTCAACTGGGAAAGGAAGTTTAAAATGAAACCAGTCATTACTGCAGATGTGTTTGGATATAAACAAGAACTCGGGATGACAAACAGGACGGGGATCATTATTGACGCAGGGTCCCATGGAATGTGGTTTCCTTTCTTTCTAAAAATATTTCTGGGAGCCAATCAGTCTCAGCTCTCAATCCTGCAATAATCAACTGCTGTTAATTGGCTCACTGAATTGTTACTAGGGTAATTCCTTCACCTACCCCTAATACTGGTTGGGATTCAGACTGCTGGCTATGTGAGGACATTATTGTTTGTCTGTTCCTACTTCAAAACATCTTCATGAGAAATGGAAGGTCCACATTCTTATATATTAGCTGTATTTTGTTGATATTTGTGTCTTATCAGGCCACTCTTATACAAAAACCAGTAGCCCAGGAGATATCTCTGATACAATTACCAGCAAATCATTAATTGTTTATAAATGTGTTTACTAGTTTATTTTGGTACTAATAAATGAACACTTCTTATAATTTTATTGAGACCATTAGGACGAACATAGAAACTTACACTTAGTGTTAATATGTTTCATCTGTCTCAAGAACCCTTTTAAAGACTCATTAATATTTCTGTTACAAGAAAAAAAATAGGAAGGTTTTGAAAAGGCTTCAAGAAGTGGTGCAGTTAAAATTTCATTTTAGTGCATAGTGAGCCCATTGGAAAAATGTGTGTGCGTGATGAACACACACTAAACAATCTAGTGTTTGCTTACATTTTCTCATGAAATATATTTAGTTTTTAAAATAAATGTAAGTTGGAAGCTAAACTCCACCGATGTCAACAGTAGCATCTCCACTCATGCATAAGGACTGCTACCAATTCTTTACACACACACACACTCAGTATAGTTCCCAGGCCCGTCTTAACCACATCCAGCACCATGGCGCAAAGGTCCCTCCGACGCCCCCTCCCTTCCCAAAATTTAGCCTGGGGCGGAGGGCGCCGTTGGGGATGGAGGGAAACGAAGACAGAAACCGCCACCGCCACAGGGGCTGGAAGATGGCAGTTGGGATGGGGAGCAGGGCCATCTTAAGCATGCTCGGCGCCCTGGCGCGCCAGATCCCACGTAGGGGGGCTGCCGCGGGCGCAGCTGCACTGCGCCACCCAGCGTGCCATAGGGCCAGCCCTGGGCCAGGGGGCACTGCCTGCCACCTGTTGTGACGCCCCTGCCGCTGAACAGTGGAGGCGCGCCTGGGGCAGCCTCAGCCGCGCCTCTCAGTGGGAGCGGGCCTAGAGCCGGCCCTGATAGTTCCTGATATACTCCAAAAAGTCTCTTGGGAGAGTTAAGGTACTCTTAAGTGGTATATGATGTGGCATGAGGAATGACAGTTTCAGAATAGTATTTTATTTATTTAACATAAGTTACATGCTGCTTAATCACAGTGTAAAATAAACATAAAAAATACCAATTAAATCAGATGTTAAAAACAAGTGGACTATCAAATATAAGTAAAATCCATGATGGGTGGGTCTACACACACACACACACACACACACACACACACATGTTGAAGTACATGCCATAATTACATGTCTGAGTAAGTTTGGTCAACTAGAACATGTTTAGGCAGTCTAAGTAATACAGCAAAGGTGCCGCCCTAACATTGACAGGGAAACAAGTCACGGAGTGATTGATTTTGCATTACAACAAAATTACTCACAAAGGAGGAGGATAGGGACTTAGGTGCCAGCTGTGTGACCTCCTAGGCACCTCACCAGGTCTAGGTTCCAGCAGCCTTCACTGCTGCCCTCTTACTGAAATATTAGCCTTGCCTCCTAATGGCATCTCAGGTAGTACTTCTGTTCGTAATGCTGAAGAAGGATGGCAACATCTGCTCAATTTTACATCTTGGAGGTGGTAATTACCAAGAACTAAACTGTTCAGGATAGTTTATTTGACCAACATCCTCCTCTTCATATATACACTTCAGTTGTGTCATATATGCGTTGTTTGGCATATTTGTGAAGCTAAATGATGCTTATTCCCATGTTTCTGTTCAACCTCAGTACAGAACGTTTCTGAGCTTTGCAGTTGGTGCTGGCTGCTTCTGATACTGGATACTGCCATTTAGATTCACCCCAGCACATCACATGTTTACCAGATGTATGCTAGTGGTGGCCATGTAATGGCCATAACTAGGCATTTTTGTCTTTTCATTTACAGATGACTGGCTCTTTGCCTGTTTCATATGTCACCTTTCTGTGCTTATGTCGTGTTTCCACTCAGTAACATAAGTTCATTAGAGCAATCCTGGCCTTTTTTCCTGCCATGCATGCCTTTCCTGCAATTGTGTAGATGCCATTGTTCCTCTTACCTTGCCATTTGGGCAGAACTGCAATAGCACACCAGAGTCAGCATTTACTTGACTGCATGCCAGCCTTAGTTATCTGCCAGACACCGTTCTGGATACATCTGCTTCAGCTGATGATACCCCATATATTCAGTGAGTCCAGGTATGTCACACAAGATTTCCAGCAGCATACCTGTCACTCATTTGTGGACTCATCAACCTTGGTTCACTAAACCTTTACAGTTGGCCAATTCCGCATGCTGTTTTCTGCTGTGAGAATCAGACATCAGTGCTGCATGGCCCAGATTGCTTGCTCTCTTAAGAGGCTTTCTCTTGTTCCTCAGGGATATGATCAGCATGCTTTGTATGGGACTGATCAAGGGATGACTTCTGTCCCTCTGTTTGTTTTCATGCAGTCTGCACCCATAGCATACTGGCTTTACTAATACAGTGGTACCTTGGTTCGCATACGTCTTGGTCTGCATACATTTTGGATTACAAAAACGTCAAACCGTGCATATCCCGGTTTGTAAACTTTTTTGGGATTACAACCCATTTTTTTTGGTTCACGAACAATTTTTTTTGGGGGGGGGGCATTGATGAAAGCGTGCCTTGGGTTACAACCTGTTTTGGTTTACAAACGGACCTCCGGAACGAATTATGGTTGTAAACCAAGGTACCACTGTATAGAAAAAAAATGTTAGCTGGTAGATTGATTTTTTGGCTGCCCTTTTATAAATAGTCTCACCTATGAAATATAGTTGAGGGGAAAAGATTTAAAACTTCTTCCCCTTCTGGACAACTTTATGTAAAAGAAAACCCAAACCTCTCAATCTTTTGGAAGCCTTCTATAGTAGCATGGAAGGCTTTGACTGTTTTTTCCTTCTTAAAAAATGTTCCTCCCAATTTGGGTGGGAGGAGGAAAAGATTTAAAGACAATCATGGGTGGAATTCAAAGTAGTGATAATAAGCAAATTATTCTGTCACCTATCTCCTTTTCTCTCCCTGTGTGCTGTTCTGGAGGTATACCCTGACCCTCCAAAGCAGATTTGGGGAGGGAGTAGGAACACACAGGCAAAAGGGGGTGGGTGGAGAATCCTGTTGAGCTAGTTTCACTGGCTTCCACTAGCACAACATCTTTGTTGGATCTGACCTCAAGATTCCACCAAAGGCAGCATCTTCATATAGATGGAACCATACCAGTCATAATAAAATCTGGCATTGTAAAAAATCTACTCCATTACCACTACAAGCATTCAACATGTAGCAGGCCATTATAGATAATTATTATATATCTATATAATAATGGGGATGTGGGTGGCGCTGTGGGTTAAACCACAGAACCTAGGGCTTGCCAATCAGAAGGTCGGCGGTTCGAATCCCTGCGACGGGGTGAGCTCCTGTTGTTAGGTCCCTGCTCCTATTCGTGCAGTTCGAAAGCATGTCAAAGTGCAAGTAGATAAATAGGTACCGCTATAGCGGGAAGGTAAACGGCGTTTCCGTGCGCTGCTCTGGTTCGCCAGAAGGGGCTTAGTCATGCTGGCCACATGACCTGGAAGCTGTACGCTGGCTCCCTTGGCCAATAAAGCGAGATGAGCGCCACAACCCCAGAGTTGTCCGCGACTGGACCTAATGGTCTGGGGTCCCTTTACCTTTACCTATATAATAATGAGGCATCTGAAAGCAATTTCACAATACAAGAAAACACTGGTAGTTTTGAACTTAGTTTTATTCAGAGCAGACCCACTGAAATTAATAAACACGACTAAGGAAGGTCTTTTGGGTCTATTATTAAAATATAGTTGAATATCACCTATATAAAACAATTACATATATAAAAATAATTTCTAATCTACTACTGATCGCAACCCGGGTAAATAAATGTCCACTTAGAAGTTTTGTTGAAATAGGAAAGTCTTCAACAAGTGTCAAAAAGACAGTAAAAGGGCCTGAAATACAATGAAATTGAGTTCAAAGGGGTAAAGTCCTGATTGTTACAACATGTGGAATGGCTCTCTGGATAAGATAGTATCTGCAGGACCTCCTCTCCTGTAGAGTGCAGTGATTGATTGGGATGCAGCAATCTTTCAGGTATTCTGGTCCCAAGCTGCATAGGACTTCTGTACATCTGTACCATCTCCTTGAACATAGCTTGTTAGCTACTTGGCAGTCAGTGCAATTCTTACAACAGCAACATTCTGTGATGGGGATGTTCTGTCTCAATAAGCAGTCAATCTCCTACATTCTGCAGTAGCTGCAGCTTCCAAGTACTGGTGGAGGAAGAGGGGGGTGGGGGAGCGCATTGCCCCCAGCACCACGATCCCAGTGGGGTGTCATCGTGGCTGCCCCTCCGTGGTGGGAGCCACGGCCCCGCAGATAGCACACCATGCCCCCAGGACGTGCGCTACGCTCCATCGCGCGGTGCGCCACACCCTGGGACGCATTCCATGCTCCCACCTGCTCTCCACCCCCGGTGCCGGAGCATTAATCTCCGCCACTGCTTCCAAGTGAAGCTCAAGAGCAGCCTCACATAGAGCACACTGCAGTAATGGAGGTTATCAGCACATGGGCAACAGAAATTGCCAGCTGCTTTGGCATTTACTTTTACTTACTGAGTCAAGAGACACCTAGTATTAAGCAGGCTGAAAGCAAAAAGTAAGGTTACTGTAACTTCTGTCATAGAGCTTCAGTGTGCTGATGACAACGTAGTGTGTGCACGCTTAGAGGATCACCTCCAAACCATCCTAAATATCTTTGTAGAAGCTTATGAAAAGCTTGGCCTATCACTCAACATCCCAAAAACCAAAGTGCTGCACCAACAAGTACAAAATAACCCCTCTCCAGCGCCACAAATCCAACTCAGTGGTATAACGTTGGAAAACGTTTATCACTTCTCCTACCTAGGCAGTTACCTTTCCACAAGGGCCAACATTGATGCCAAAATCCAGCATCGCCAGAGCTCTGCGAGTGCGGCTTTCTCCCAATTGAAGTGCAGAGTGTTTGAGGACCGGGACATTCACAGGGAAACCAAAATGGTTGTTTACAAAACTATTGTACTACCAACCTTACTATATGCTTGTGAAACATGGACCACATAAACGCCATCTCCAACTCCTCGAAATATTCCATCTACGGTATCTCTGAAAATTTTTACACATCACTTGGGAAGACAGGCAAACTAATATCAGTGTACTGGAAGAAGCAAAGATCACCAGTGTTGAAGCAATGATTCTTCAACATCAACTTCGTTGGACAGGACATGTTGTGCGGATGCCTGATGATCGCCTTCCAAAGCAACTACTCCATTCTGAACTTAAAAATGGAAAGCGTAATGCTGGTGGTCAACTAAAGAGGTTTAAAGACTGTCTCAAGGCAAATCTAAAAAAAAATGTAGTATAAACACTGACAACTGGGAAACACTGGCCTGCGAGCGCTCCAGTTGGAGAACAGCCTTTACCAAAGGTGTCATGGGCTTTGAAGAAACTCGATCTCAGGATGCAAGGGAGAAACATGCTAAGAGGAAGGCACGCTTGGCAAATCCACACCATGATCAACTCCCGCCCAGGAACCAATGTCCCCACTGTGGAAGGACGTGTGGATCCAGAATTGGCCTCCACAGTCACTTACGGACCCATTGTTAAAACTGTGTTTATGGAAGACAATCTTACTCGGCTACAAGTGATCGCCAAAGAGAAAGAGAGAAGAGTATAGAAGACAATCTTACTCGGCTACGAGTGATCGCCAAAGAGGAAAGAGAAGAGTATTAAGCTACTAATTCAGAGCTCTTCAGGAATGGGCTTCCCAACTAATGGTGTTCCTGACACCATAGTGAATATGAAGGCACTTTTTCAAGCTTCATCTGCGCATACGGGCAGATGTAGGTAAGGGGGTGCAATCCTTTCATCTTTCAGAGTAATCTCGTTGATTCAAATGTGACTTATGCATAGGTAACTAGGCATGTAATGACATACCAATAAACAATAAGGATTCTAATAATGTAAAGTGTACTGTATTGTAAATTAGCCTTATGCATATTTTATTATGCACTTATTTATGGTCAGAAATATAAGATTTCTTACAAAACATTGTCACATCTGATCTTATTCCTTGATTTCCTGTGCCTGTTGTGTCATAAAAATATTCAAACTGCTATAATAATAGAAAATCACCATTTGGAAAGGTCATCAGAATTTATTTGACATACTTTTTAAGAGTATGATGTCTTGTGAGATGTTACCTGGCATTGTTCATGTAGCTTCAGATTGGGAGATTATGTCAAGCAGAAAAGAAACAGCTGTAGCTGTAGCACATTTTGCTTCTCCTTTCATCTCTGCAGAATAAAGCAGCAGCTGAAGAAAGTTTCACTTGCTTTAACAGACCTTTAAAACTGGGACTGTGTCAGGAGCAGTCTCAGTTTTCATTTTACTGTTGGCATTATTACTCAAGCTTTGTATGAACAGTTGGATGAGCACAGTTGTCATTGTCTGTGAAGTTACTGCAGTTTTACAATGGCTTTTTTAATTAATCTAACTTTTACTATCTACTGCATATTATCTTTATGTTTATTAAAAAAGAAAGAAAAGAAAATCTGTCAGGGTTATAAAGTGGAATAAGGTAGATTTATGTAGCCACAGCCTTTTGTGGATGATTTTTATGAGTTTTATTAGCAAGCTAAGCAAGGTGTAGTATATAATAAAGTTTTTACTGTGCTCTTTTTTTGCAGTGGTTTTCAACTTTCCCCTGATATTTCAGATGTTTATAAAATAATTGCACTCATGGTTAAATCACATTGCACTACAAAGTGTCTGCAAGAAGTATTGTAGAACGTTTTAAATGAGATTTTTTTTGTATTCAAAAGTATTTCCATGGGGCTTCCTTTCACAGCTACATTTTTTTTTACAATGCCAACCCATAATATTGAAGTATCATATACATGCTTTATATTGACCCAAGTTGAAAATGAAGAATAAGGCTTTAGAGCAGGCATAGGCAACCTTGGCTCTCCAGATGTTTGGGAACTACAACTCCCATGATCCCTAGCTAACAGGACCAGTGGTCATGGATCATGGGAGTTGTAGTTCCAAAACATCTGGAGAGCCAAGGTTGCCTATGCCTGCTTTAGAGAATAGCAGTTCTAAGAATCAAACACACTTTCTGCATGCGGAAGATGTTTTCAGCTCTATGGCTGCATTCATACTGAGCATGAACCACAGTAAGTCCCCGATTTGTATGCTCACCCCCTTCGCATTTTTCCTCTGATGTGGTCACAATGAGATTGGAAGCTTCCACTTCCATTTTAGATTAGCTACTGTTTAGCATGCCATTCAAATCCTAAACCAGAGGTCTTCAACTATTTTGGCTTATGCTCATACTTTTGGATGAGCACAAAAATTTGCAACCCGGAAAATGCACACCCACAAACACAAACACCACGACACATTTGTGTATGAGGTTTATCATCACCACAGTGAGTATTATAGAAGAATAAAAATGTATGCTTTAGTTGAGATTCCTGCATTGCAAGGGATTATCCCAAGGGTCCCTCCAACTCTATACAATTCTGTGATTCTATGAACGGGAAGAAAATGGAGAGCAAAGCTGGTTTTCACTGGGTCAGAGCTGGGCTTACCTTCCACTTTCTTTTTTCTCTCCTCCTGCCAAGGGAGAGAATTTAGCAGTGGGATGAACACTAAGTGTCCCAATCTGGAAGATTAGGTAATAAACAAATTTGGAATCTTGAGAGAGTGCCTTGGAAGCTGTCATGAAATGGCTGCCATGGTAACAGTGGGGAGGGTGGGGTGCCCATTCACAAAAATGGCTGAAATTCTCTCTCTCTCTCTCTCTCTCTCTCTCTCTCTGTGTGTGTGTGTGTGTCAAAAACAAACTGCCCAGAGAAAGAAACATGCTACTTGATATCACACAAGTGGGAATGAACATTATTTTAAATTACTTCATATATTCTCTTTCTACACAAGCATGGATGATGCAGTATAAAAAGTGAGAGTGGAGACCTCATTTCTTGTTCACAAGGTCAGAGCCTTCACCTGGACCTCAGCCTGCTGGGTATAACAGCATGATTGATAATTTAATGATTCATTAACCTGTGTCTTTAGCTTTCAATGTGAAAGAGGCAATTGTAAATTTATCATTGGCCTTAAATGGGAAAGGTTTCAATCCCAAATCAGCATTTGCATTTTTCAAAGGTGCATTTTCTGGCCTATTGGTATGAATCCATTGTTATCTTCTCATTTTTAAAGACATTTTATATATTGAATCTGCTAACACAGGTGGGTTACAATTTTAATATAAGTGATATGAAAGAAAGAGAGGGGGGAAAGAAGGAAGGAAGGAAGGAAGGAAGGAAGGAAGGAAGGAAGGAAGGAAGGAAGGAAGGAAAGAAAGAAAGAAAGAAAGAAAGAAAGAAAGAAAGAAAGAATCAAATTCTGGCATTGAATGAATCAGTTAATTTTGGAGCCTTTAACAGCGTTAAACAACTCATCAAAGAAAAAATTTATTTGGACTCTAAATGGAAGAACCTTCATTCACTTTCCCAGATGGCATACTCATCCTGGTATCTAATTTATGAAACATCTTTTGGGCTGGAGCAGTACTTTATTAATCTCACGCTGGCACCACTTAGAAAAGCATTTACAGCTTTGCGTCTTCAGTGTATTCCCTCTGCATATCTAATGGAAAGATTCAATAACACCCTGTGTACGAAAGACTCTGTATCTGTGAGTCGGGAGACACGGAGGACATTCAACACTATTTGTTATGATGCCCTTTATATACATCCCCTAGATGTACTAAAAGGTTTAGTAAATGTTTAGTACAATCCCCAAATGTTTTCAAATCGTTCTGTTGATGGGTACTTTGAATTCAGCCTATCTTCCCCTTCCCCTCCTTCCTGGACAATAATATAATTGTAGATGTAATATAGAAACAACAAATTTTGTTCATTTTTGATTTTTTAGTGAGCAACAGAAAATTCTGTGGCTTTCTCACATATCATACATTGGAACGGCAGACACTATAAAGCTGGAGACTTGAGTCCAGTCATGGTAATAGGAGAACTTTTTTGATATTCAGGAACCCCTAAGGCCAGAGGCAGAGAGTGAAAGCTAGCATTGCATGTTTATCTTTTTACCAGATCCCTTTTCTTATTTTCTTAAATTTGAAGCTTAAAGCTGAGAGTGTGTCATGTTTTTGTTCATAAAAACAAGTTGCAGACCTTATCAAATGCCCCAAATCAACAAGTGTCTAAAGTTGAGGTCCCCTTTGAGTTTGAGGCCCAGGTTGAATCGGCTTCCCCCTGATTGGGCCATGATTGGCCATGGTCCCATGATTAAGTAATCTGGAAGAGGAGGCAAAAGAAAGACCCTGCCTATCCAGTACAGTGGGGGAAGTCATCCTATTGAGTAAATGTCCTGCAGTCCATCCTTCAAACAGAAATGCATGTCCATTTTTTTAAAAAGCTACAGCCAATTTGTGAACTAACCATTGTAGTTATGTACCTCAAAAATTGTACCATATGTCCAAATAGTTCTGTTGTATAAGCAAAAAGCAGGATAGAATGAGGAAATGGAACGAGAATGTTATAATCCTCTTTCGTCCCCCCCCCCCCAGTTTTGTGAAATATTATTTTGCACTTTCTGATCCTTTGAAGATGTATTGTAGAATATGAATTGAGGCTTTAAGTTATATCTTCCTCATATTTTGCAGTTGTAGAATGTGATTGCTTTAGGTGTATTCCTTGTGTTTAATCATAAAATTGAACTAGAAGGGTTTCAGAATGAAATGGCTACAAATGAGCATCTTTGTTATGCATGGCGATTCAGATACTGATATTTTTTATTTTTATTTTTTGGTATTCTTAATCTGGCGAAGTGTTCATGCACACGAAAGCTCATACCAAAATAAAAACTTAGTTGGTCTTTAAGGTGCTACTGAAGGAATTTTTTTATTTTGCTTTGACTCAGACCAACACGGCTACCTACCTGTATCTTAATCTCCAGTAGTTTGAGTAGTAGTAGTTTGAGAAATTTGAGTAGTTTGAGAAGAATTTGTATGTTCTTTATCTTTTTTAAATGAAACCACTATTTAACAGTGTAGAGTGACAATTTTGCAAACATTATTGAGTTTCAAAACCCTCTAAACTTCTCTTTTTATTGCTTAAGGTATACTATATAAGGTCAAATTCTCTCCTGACATTGTTAAATGACAATCAATTTTTAATAAAGCCTATTTAGCCTGGTTAATTAGAGTTAATAGTAAGTAAATTTTCTAGCCTGGTGAATATTTCGAAAATATTTGACCACACTGTTCAATGAAATCGATGCTACATGAATCTCATTGTGTAAGAAAGAAGTATCGGTTCCAGCTTATTGTGTTTGCCATCTCTGGTTAAATTGTAAATACAAATATGGTTCAGAACGCACTGAGGGTTAATTATATGCTTGCTTCTTTGTGTATTTGTTCTAGGATTCCGAGTTTCCTGAAGATATTCAAGTGAATCCTTACCTCGCTCGTGCAAAAGAATGTTTGCGCCCACTAAAGTCTGGAATGTATAGGTTGAGCAACACATTGAAAGTACATGATCTGGCAGTGAGCTGGTAGGAACCACCTTCTAAAATTGCTTTTTTATGTATTTGATTTTCTAAAAGATGTTAAACAGCATAGGGGATAAAATTGAACCCTGAAGAATTGAAGTCTCCCCAGGACCAAGGAACACTCCTTAAGCATCATCCTATGGCAGGCATCCCCAAACTTCGGCCCTCCAGGTGTTTTGGACTACAATTCCCATCTTCCCCGACCACTGGTCCTGTTAGCTAGGGATCATGGGAGTTGTAGGCCAAAACATCTGGAGGGCCGCAGTTTGGGGATGCCTGTCCTATGGAAATGTTCATCCAAGTAGGACTGGAACTACCACAAAGCTTGGGTGATGGATACCAGAAGTTGATGGTACCATGGTTGATGGTACTGAAAGCCAGTGAGAGGTCAAGGAGAAATAACAGGGACATATTTCCCCTGTTTTCCTCTGACATAAGTCATCAAACAGGATACCCAAAGCAGTTTCTATGCCAAACCCAGGCCTAACCCCCAATTGAAATTACACAAGCACTATAGCTTTTGTACCGGTTGTTGTGCACCTCTTGCACATCAGCGTTTATTGTTTGTCTTGTGATCTTAAGCAAAATTATTAAATGCTAGAGCCAGTCACCCAGGCTCTGCAGTTTGTGAAATTACAGGAAGATGTAAGGGAATTTAGTGAGAAGACCTGGAGTACTGTGTCCAGTTCTGGGCACCACAGTTCAAGAACGATTCAGACAATCTGGAACGTGTCCAGAAGAGGGCAACCAAAATGGTCAAAGGCCTGGAAAGAGAAGAGAAGGTTAAGGGGTGATGTGATAGCCATGTTCAAATATATAAAAGGATGTCATATAGAGGAGGGAGAAAGGTTGTTTTCTGCTGCTCCAGAGAAGCGGACACGGAGCAATGGATTCAAACTACAAGAAAGCAGATTCCACCTAAACATTAGGAAGCACTTCCTGACAGTAAGAGCTGTTCGGCAGTGGAATTTGCTACCAAGGAGTGTGGTGGAGTCTCCTCCTTTGGAGGTCTTTAAGCAGAGGCTTGACAGGCATATGTCAAGAATGCTTTGATGGTGTTTCCTGCTTGGCAGGGGGTTGGACTGGATGGCCCTTGTGGTCTCTTCCAACTCTTTATTCTATGACCTTCATTTCAATAAAAGAGATGTGCACAGAACTGGCAGATGACATGGATGTAGATATTCAATCAGCTAGAGAAACCACACAGCTAGTACAGTAATACCAATCATCATCACCATCGCATATACTGTACAAATAAAGTTGTTGAACTTCTTTTTTTTTTGCAAAAACGCCCCCCAAAAGTGATTGAATTGCCTAAGATCCAGGACAAAGCACTGCCTTTCAGAAATCCGCCCCCCCCCCCCATGTCAATTCCATCTTTGAAATCTAGGTAATGATGGCAGCCCTAACAAATAGTTATCTCAGTTCTCCTGGGTGCAGGGTAAGGGTTACTAAAATAACATAACCTTGGCTTTCTTGACTTCCCTGTCTCAGCTCTCAACACTTCTATGCACAAAAACATGCCATTTTGTGGGGAAAGTCAGATTCAGTATCTTTGAGACCTTGGCGTGTTTAAGTTTCTCAGCCTTCAGGTAGAATCAGGGTCTGGGAACTTTGATTTATCCACTCTTTTTGACCTTATTAAAACCTTAACTATTAGAATTTTGCTTCAAAAGTAAGCAAAAGTTTAATTCAAGAAATGCAGTTTGCTATAAAGAACCTGTCAGATGTTTGGTTATACTGAGTTAGAATTTTTACAGTTAGGTTTAACAAAGCACTAAAATGCAGATACTTGTTTTTCCTTTAAAACACTGTTTCTACAGATCAGAAAGTCCTACAAATTTTCAAGATGCTGTGCCTCTAAGCAGCATGATAGCGGATATATAATTGCATTTTGAATTCACAGGATCATTCTGTGCAATTCTATGAATATATCAATGTGTTTTCACGTAGGAAGACAGCTGAAGTGTGTATATCTGCCTGGAATGACTTAATAATGTGGGATTGCATTGTTACCACTTGCAGTAAAGACGTAACAATAAAATATATGACACCTTTTGTTATTCCAAGTGACTCCCTGGACAGCAGGATAGTACATTCTTTTTAAAGACCACAAAAATAATTTATTTCTTCTCTGATCTTTTTTTATCTGTCAGAAAATCAGTGTTTGTGAGTCCTTGCCTTCTATATTTTATTTTACATTTCTGCTCACATTTCATATTAAATGTTGGCGGTGAATTCTTGGAGTAGCACATGCTTCCGCTCATATAAGCTTTTCCCAGGAACTCTGGAAGCATGTTCATTTATTGATGCTATGTCACATAATATTGGAGCAGTTACTCAAAGTTGTATGGTGATACAATTTTATTGAAATGTTTCTTTTCTGTGAAATAGTGCTAATAAGTAAGTAAGTAAGTAAATAAATAAATATTTAATACAAGAATTAAAACCCTTGACGAGTCATTAGACTGAAGGTCCATTTATGTATTGTTTTCATTTATGAAATGATTTTATATAGCTGACCATAATAAAGTCCACCTAGTGTAGCAAACTATTTCTCCACAGTGGTTAACAGGATGTCAGGACATGAAGAAAACTTCATAAGCCTTCCACATTTTTGACCCCTAGCAACAGGTATTTAGTGGTATTTTGCCTCTGAATATGGAGGCTTCAGTTGTTTTCCATGGTTAATAACTGTTCATAACCCTCTCCTCTGATTTGTCCAGCACCCTCTTAAAGCCATCTGAGCTAGCGACCATTACTAGATCTTATAACAGTGGATTCCATGAAGTAATTCTGCCTTGTTGAGAAAGTATCTTGTTTTGTCTGTCCTAAATCTACTGGAAACAATTGAACTGGATGATCTTGAGTACCATTAATATAGGAGAGAGCAAAATCTCTTTCCATATCATGCATTTCCCACTAAAACTCTATAATATAGTGGTTCCCCCCCCTAAATTTAAAAGTACAATACAGTTTGAAAATAACTAAGTGTTCAAAATATGAATTTTCTCAGTTTGGAATAGTAGTGCAAATCGGCCATCCTTTTCCTGAAACTCTTAAAATTGAAATTATTTTTTGCATTTGTTAGTCACTTTATAAAAAAACAAATGTCTCACAGATGTATTAACGTATTTAAGCACAGGGTTTTAGGTGGTCTTTGCTTGCTGCCCTCTGGAATTCTCTCTTCGATTGTGGGCTGTGAGTGGTGGGGTGGTGGTGAAGAGATATAAAAGCCTATTGGACTACTCATAGCTTGAGGCTTTGGTCCAGGATTGTTTAATTCAAGTTAATTCTTTTCACATCTCTAATATTATTTTCATTTTCAGGTTCCACATTCACGTTGCTTTTCTTTCCAATTTAACTAATTGTTTTTTTCTTACCTCTTGACCTTGCTATAGCTACTAATGGTTGCCGTATTTGGAGCCAGGAAGGAATTTGCCTGTAGACAAATTGGCCGGTCAGGAGGTTTTGCCTTTCCCATAGCAAAATTTCACAACTTTGGGTGGTTAAGGCATTGGGTGGAATCCTAGCCTTTGAACACCGAGTGAAGTGTTGCATCACCCAATGTGGAATCAGCAGTGTTTTCAGGGTTCCCTGTTAAAGGGGTCTCAATGGGTGTCCCTATCCAGAAACCTGTGTGGTGCAGATAGACCACAGGGTTTCTAGTGGTGGCCTTAGGATGGCCACCTCAGTAGATCAATGTCTTGGGGAGGTCATAATCCTTGGCATGACCCTGAAGCAGTTCTATCCCTCCAGTAGGAGGTTGGAATGGATATACATTCAATGCCTGAGCCAATGTCCCACCTACACCTGTAAACTTGTGTTATGCAGAAATACCAGAATGTGGAAGAAATATAGATTTTAGACGTCCCACAGGTTGACCAAACATTTGTGTGATTACAAGACCGTATTCTCCAGTTTAGGAATGTCAGCTTTAAAAAATGACAGAAGAACAAACACAACCTAAACAGGAAGCAAGCGAATTCCTTTGGGTTTGCCTGAAACTAATTTTCTTGAGCACATTTCACCTGCTGGATATTTCCCAATAGAATGCTTTTCTAGTTTGTCATCTTGAGAATGTCATTTTTAAACCTTTGAATAATCTCCCTAGAGATTATGGCTTGAATTGTCTGAGCATCCTAGGAAAGTAAGTGAGAAAATTTTTTTTATTCAACTTGTGGATAATTTATCAACCTTTTTTGAATTAGAAATCTGTCATAAAAAATCAAAAGGCCACATATTCCTTGTTTAGGTGTCAGAGCTTGCCACTTTTAAAATACATGTTGTTTAGTCGTTGAGTTGTGTCCGACTCTTCATGACCCCATGGACCAGAGCACGCCAGGCACTCCTGTCTTGCACTGCCTCCCGCAGTTTGGTCAAACTCATGTTCGTAGCTTCGAGAACACTGTCCAACCATCTCGTCCTCTGTCGTCCCCTTCTCCTTGTGCCCTCAATCTTTCCCAACATCAGGGTCTTTTCCAGGGAGTCTTCTCTTCTCATGAGGTGGCCAAAGTATTGGAACCTCAGCTTCAGGATCTGTCCTTCCAGTGAGCACTCAGGGCTGATTTCCTTCAGAATGGAGAGGTTTGATCTTCTTGCAGTCCATGGGACTCTCAAGAGTCTCCTCCAGCACCATAATTCAAAAGCATCAATTCTTCGGCGGTCAGCCTTCTTTATGGTCCAGCTCTCACTGGACCATACATAAAAACACATAGATACTTTAAAAAGCATATTTTAACAATAAATTAAAGCTAGAAAAGAACTCTCCTTCTTAAAACTTGTTATCTTAGAATCTTAAGCCGTAGAAGAATTTGGGGGTTGTAATGTTTGCCTTGTATGACTAAGTCAGGAAAGTCTTGGTTAAGTTACACCACATTGTTTCTTCTTTTTCTTATTTTCTTCTAGTAACAGGGTCGAGGCTCAGTTGAGGGTTTTTTGTACATGCTAATCAATATGATATTTCCTAGTACGGTAAATAGGAATAGCATAAAGGCATAAACTGAATAATAAACAGGCAGCTTCATGTTAACAGAGGAATCCAGGATGGACCTGGGTTATTCGGCGATGCTTTTGATAAAGAATGTTTCATAGAAATACATCAGGGACAGAAATTTTTTTGCCATAAGAAGGCAAATTTTTTTGTATTGACAGAGCTCCTTTAAAGGCTGAGAGCAGAGTGAATTAGAGGTGTTTGTGAACTGCAAAATCAAACCACAGACCTTCCTTGCAGTAGTTTCCTCTCACATAGTCTGTTCTGCTGCTGGTTTTAACTCTTAAGAGGAATGAATGCTTAATGCGGTATGATTTGTGTTTCCCCTCCCCCATCTGTTTTCTTTTCAGTTTGCAAATTGCCAGAGGCTAAGTGAGTCTCAGTAGACGTTTTAGAATATGTAAATGACTGCAAGCAACAGCTACTTTCCCCACGGTACTCCATTTGCTTTTAGACCTGCAATTCTATACATATTTATGTGGGAGAAAGGGCCATTGAATTTACCAGCCCTTACTCGTGAATCGATATGCATAGGATTGCACTACACATTTAAAGGTAAAGGTAAAGGGACCCCTGACCGTTAGGTCCAGTTGCAGACGACTCTGGGGTTGTAGCACTCATCTCACTTTACTGGCTGAGGGAGCCGGCGTACAGCTTCCAGGTCATGTGGCCAGCATGACAAAGCCGCTTCTGGTGAACCAGAGCAGCACACAGAAATGCCGTTTACCTTCCTGCCGGAGCAGTACCTATTTATCTACTTGCACTTTGACTTGCTTTCAAACTGCTAGGTTGACAGGAGCAGGGACTGAGCAACGGGAGCTCACCCCGTCGCGGGGATTCGAACCGCTGACCTTCTGATCAGCAAGCCCTAGGCTCTGTGGTTTGGATCGCAGCACCATGTGTACCCTTTTCAAAAATAGATTTAGTAAATGTAACATATTGCAAACACAGTTCTCAAACACCCTCATTTATCATATTTTAAATAGTTTATTGCTCACTGGAAGGACAGATCGTGAAGCTGAGGCTCCAATACTTTGGCCACCTCATGAGAAGAATCCTTGGAAAAGACCCTGATGTTGGGAAAGATTGAGGGCACTAGGAGAAGGGGACGACAGAGGATGAGATGGTTGGACAGTGTTCTCGAAGCTACGAACATGAGTCTGACCAAACTGCGGGAGGCAGTGCAAGACAGGAGTGCCTGGTGTGCTATGGTCCATGGGGTCACGAAGAGTCGGACACGACTAAACGACTAAACAACAACAACAAATAGTTTATTAATCCTTATGGACTACCAGAAGGAATGTGGAACTTGTTACCTTTAGATTCTGTTAGACTCCCAATTCCCATCTGCCTCAGTAGTATTGAACCAAGAAAGGTCATACTCTCCTTATTAGCAAACCCCTGAAATTTGAGTCAAACATTCACTCCAATGCTGATGGATCTACTCAAAAAGTTTGCTCAAACTCAGCCAAAACCTACTACTACTACTGCTACTACTATGCTTCCCATCTGACTGGGTTGCCCTAGCCCCTCTGGGCGGCTCCCAACAGAATATTAAAAACACTACAATACATCAAACATTAAAAACTTCCCTAAACAGGGCTGCCTTCATATGTCTTCTAAAAGTCAGATAGTTGTTTATTTCCTTGACATCTGATGGGAGGGCATTCCACAAAGCTGGGTTCTTCACACAGGCACCATCGTATGCCTGAGCAGCATGTCCCATGTGCCTCTCTTGCCAATAACACCCCCCCTCCAAACAAGAGTGCCCCAGTTTCACCAGCTGCAGCTCACCAGAAAAGAATAATTGCTGCCTTTTAGTAAGCTGACATGGGGGGAAGTGCGTGTGTATAGGGGCGTAGGAAGATAGGGGTGGTGGGGGCGGTGCTCCCTGAGCGACGCGATCCCAGGGGCGCCATCGCTGCTGCCCGCCCCGCCCCCAAATGTGTGCCCCGCCCTAAAACGCACACCATGTCACTGCGCATGGTGCGCCCCGCCCCAAAACGTGCGCCCCACCCCCAAAGCACGCCCCGCCCCCAAAGCACGCGCCACGTCACCGGGGGCAGCGCACCTGCCCTCCGCCACCGGTGGCGGAGCATCAAGCTCTGCCGCTGTGTGTGTATCCATCTGATCAGTCAAAAGAGGGGCTAGAAATGCTAAGAAAAAGTTAAACTTCAACTCTGCAATGAGTTCACTTAGACTTTTCCTCTTACTTGGGAGTAAATCTCATTGCATCTTGAAGATGTATAGGATCATAGTTGCAGCCACAGGAAGATGACCCCCAGGAGGGAAACATTGGGCGGATGAAAACTTCACCAATAAGAACTGGGGTGGGTGAAGGGGTGGAAAAACTGAGGACAGACAATGGATGGAGTGTACCATCCATCATTGTTGTGTACCAGGATTTGCAAAATTAAACTTGAAATGCAGCAAGAAAAAACAGCCTTGCTGTGTTTTAAGCCTGTAACCTGTAATGTGTACAAATCTCAGTGGCTGTCCTGAGCTATTCTTTCCTGCACAGCACTCCTGAAAATCTGGTGGCACTTTTTCATTTAAAAGAGTCAATCCAGTTCCATTTTTTTTATATTTTAAAAATACATATTTACCAAAACAAAGAAGTAAATTGCTTATAATGTAACTTCAGACAAAAGAAGTCTCTTTTTGCATTTTGGAATTATTAAATGATACTAACAAAATGTTACCAGAGTGGTTGCAACATGCTGTTTAGCTTCAGATCAAATAATCTTTGTAAATGAAACGTTTAACCACAGCTAGATAGAGAATGCTTTCCATTTCTAATCTACCACGTGTGCGCATGTGTCAGCACTTGATTTTAGAAGTCTTGCTCTGGTCAAAGTCTTTACAAGGTTGTGAGCATCTTCGTGGTTTGCATATTCTTAATCATGCAAGTTAATGGACTGCAGCACAGAAACCACCGTTTTCTATCTCTCTCCAGGCTATTTGCAGCCAGGGCAGCTTCACAGTGAAATGAAAGCAAAACCTGCACACACGATTCTATGTGCACCATGTCCATAAAATAGACTAATATACACCCTACTTTAAAATTGCTCATAATACCAACTGAATTCTAATCATTTTTGGCTGACAATTTTTTTAAAAAAAAACAACTAAAGATAATTCACTCTATATTGGTAGATTATTTTTATGATTTTATATGAGTTGATGGCTGAATTTAGTACAAAATAAAGATATGCTTGGAAGTCCTGGTTGACTGGCCGAAGTAGAATTCAGAGAGGCTAGTGGTTATGCTGGTTGGTGAGTGGGAATGCATCAGGCAACCCCACTGCACCCAGTAAAAGAGGTGTGAAGTCAAGGATGGTTGCGTGGCAAGGTCCCGACCCGCCCCCCCAGGTTGAATAAAGACACTTGAGAACAGCGTTTTAGGTTAATGGCCACAACTTTATTGGTTACAGATTGTGAGCGGTATTGGCTTAGCATTGGACCTAACCGACTATATCTGACTCCCCCCGTCTGCACAGAGTCTGGGAAGGGTTAACCACCAGTAGGGGGAACTTATGCACATCAACTAGGAGCTCCCCTGGGGCCACCAATAGGGGTCGTGCCTTAGGCCTTAGCCTCCCCAGGCTTCAGACAGGGCCACGCCCCCGGAATCCTTTAACGGAATAACCTTCAATGTGCGGAGGAGGTGATGGCGCTACCTCCCCTCCTCTCTTTCCCAGCAACATTCCAATGCCTATGTAGCCTTATCAGCTACTAAGGGTCCTTTAAGTTGCACCCAGGCAGGACAAAGATAGTCAAAACGACACCGGGGTTGAGTTCCAGAGAAAGAGTTTAATTCTTAAATTTAAGAGACTCAAGGTGGTCCTCCACAACAAGAGTAAAGAAACACAAATTGCAAAGCTCTCTTATACCCTTCTTTTGGGCTCTTTCCCCCTCCCTGTAAATGTGCACACGCAAGGGGGTCACGCACACAAGGGGGTCACTAGTACACGTCCTGTGCGTAAACACATGCTGGCTCAACAAAGCCTTTAGCCTTCAGTTTATGCATCAAGCTAGCACTTCCAGCAGCTTTGAGTAAGACTACGCATCAGGCATAGCAGCTAATAAGCCCTTCTGTGTTCCAGACAGGCCCAGCTCATTCGGCCTTGATCTGGGCATCCTGTTCCTTTTGCTTTGCACTTTGACACACTTTGGTGCAGAGACACAGAGGCACTGAAAAGCATATTAAGAAATAAGGCATCCGTGGAATAGGAAACTATATGATCAGATTTGGCTCAATAATACAATTAGCAAATCCTTCCCTTCACCTAACCACCAAATCTTACAAAGTTGTGACGATTTGCTACGAGCTACGGGAAAACCAGGTAGCCGGTGCCAATTTGTCAAGTAGAAAAAGTCCTATCAGGCCCCTCAACAGTGACCAACTGAAGTCCATAGCAAGGTCAAGAGATGAAAAAGGGCGGGAGGGTGGGAAAACCGGAGCAGCTGGAAGCACGAAAAGGGGTGAGATTCCGGCTGCGTCCTGCTTAAATCAAGCAGGCCACACCCCCAGAGCAATCGGCTTAGTTGCCTGGGCAGTGACGCAGCCAGGAATCCCCCCCCAATCACGCAGGGCTGACCACACCCCTGCGCATGTGAAGGGGCCGTGAATGCCTGCAACTCTACCTCCTCCTAAGGCGGAAGTGGCTTTTTTTGATCTCTCATTTTCCATGAAGCAGACATCATGACCCAGATGGTTACCTAATTGACCAGCTGTGTCTTTACCTCAAAGGATATGAGAAGTTTCCTCAGGCTCTGTGATGCCTTGGCTTAGTTACTGTAATCCACTCTATTACCAATATGATAATAGCTGTCTATGCAAGTTGTTTTTATGTCCAATTCAAGGTACCGGTTTTAACTTGTAAAGCCCTATGCAGCTAGATTATCTTAGAGACTGTATGTTTCAATAATAGCATTTCCTCTAGTTCAGGCATGTCAAACCTGCGGCCCTCCAGATGTTTTGGACTACAATTCCCATCTTCCCCAACCACTGGTCCTGCTAGCTAGGGATCATGGGAGTTGTAGGCCAAAACATCTGGAGGGCCGCAGGTTTGACATGCCTGCTCTAGTTGAAATTTGGAATGAGGTGGGTGGGAGCATTGCTTAGAGTCTTAAGCAGAGGCGGAGAAAGGTGGGGATGGTGGGGGTGGTCTGCCTCAGGTGTCATCCCTGAGGGGGGTGACATCGCTGTGAGCGGCGCTCCCCCTGGGATGCTCCCCGCCACCGAAACAACCCCCTGGGAGGTTCTCCACTGTCGCCCCCCGGATGCTCCTCACCACTGGCGCACCCCCACGGGCGGCTAGCCACACTCCTGTGGGCGGCTCCGGGTTCCAGAGCAGCTATCTCCGCCTCTGATCTTAAGCAGGGACATTTCAGCAGGCAAAGTGAAATTAAGATATATCTAGAGAAGAGGTTTCATAGACTCATACCCTGGAATATGTTGCCTATAGAGACTTACTCCACCTAACCCTAGAGATATTTAGAACTCAGGCATTTAGTTGACCGAGTATAGCCACCTGCACATAATCAGAGGGGTAGTGGGGCTGCAGTTTTGGCCCTTTCTGTGAGGTTGCCAGGATTCTTCTGGCCATATCTTTGATATTCCTATGTTGGGTGTAAACATCTCAATTGAATGTAAAGCTCATGCATATAGTTAACCAGGAGTTGAAACACTACACAGGATTTCAGCTCCCGAAGAAGCTATGGTGCCTAGGTTTTCTTCCTTCATGTGTCCATGCTTATTATGTAGCCATCAAGGGCAGAGGCGAGGAAGCTTTTCACCACCACTGATACTTGATCTCATGAGCCTCCTTTCACACATAAACCATGTAAAGTGGCCTTGCTATCTTTTGGATACCTCTATCATTCTTGTTTTATGTCTCTACTTATTATCCCATGGTGACAATTGGTTTTTTGTTTAGTATAGCCTGATGTTTTGTATGTCTCATGTTATGGGTGTCTGATTGGAACTTGTTTGTGTGTGTATACCTGCCACACACATCTTGTCCCAAACAGATGCACCCCTGGAGAGGAGTGAGATATTTTCTGAGAGATGAACTGAGCACTCTCTTGGGACAGAGCCTGTGTATTGTTTCAGTAACCCAAGAATGTAGATCCACCCCAGACTTAAGCAAAGCTTTCTTTTATTGCAAGAAAAGAGACGACTGGAGAGAAACAAAATTATTGGATGCATGGCAGCATTAATTTTTATCCTAGCACATTCATACTTCTAAACAAAAGAGATAAAATCTATCCACTGTTATAAGAAATAACAGGTGGCATGAATCTCCTATAGAAGTGCAAATGTTTAGTGGCTTCATCTACTTAAGACTTAAAATAGTTATGTCAAGTGTGTGAAAGTGTTTGCATTTCAACATTGTACCCTACTGCTTTGGGAGTTGTGCTCTCCATTACTTGTGTAATGTAATAGGGACACTTTCCCCATATGCCCTGTTTCTTTTAATTCCTTGCATACTTTGGTGTCATGCCTTCTTTTCTTTCCCTATGTATCCAGTTCTCTGGCCGTTTCTCCAAACCTTACTGTCCAGCAACCACAACTTTAACTCTGTCACCACTTAGTGAAACTCCAGGAGTAGAAGAGTAAGTCATATACTACTAGAAAATGGTATCTGCTGAACAAATTTGCATTCCACTCTAAATATTGCTCTCTGTCACTTTGAGCTGCAGCTACAGAACCATTTGTCTGGCTTTGTTTCATTGACTTTTAGGTACTTTAGGTCAATGAAATGACAGTCCTTGGGGGACAATGGAGACTCAAAAATGTTGCAGAAGACTACAGCTGAAATAAATTAGTTCTTCCATTGTTGTTGTTGTTTAGTCGTTTAGTCGTGTCCGACTCTTCATGACCCCATGGACCATAGCACGCCAGGCACTCCTGTCTTCCACTGCCTCCCGCAGTTTGGTCTACTTCCAATGTACCGTATTTATAATCATTTGGCGGAAGTGTATACCACACAAGTGAATTATGTTATCTAAATGGGCAAATTTACCATGCATCAACTTAAAGGGTTGTCCATTTACCTCTTACAAATATTCAAGACCCATTAAATATGTCAGGTAGTGAATAATAAGGGGACCCAATTTAAATTGTTTCATTGTAACTTATAATGAGTTATGTAACTGGATGCCTTTCAGTTCATTTAGATTAGTTAATGTTTCTGAACAATTTTCTACTGAATTGATTTTTTAGAAGTGTATTTTACGTCTCAATTTGTTCTGTTTTACCTTTCCCCACAGAATTACTTTTCATTAAGAAAACTTATAATAGCTATCATCTCTCTTATTTATTTTTGAGACATCTGTTATTCATGTTACAAGGAAAAGTTCTTGCATTTAAAGAAAAAGCAAATAACATAATGTAAAGACTTCAACAAGCATTACTGATAAATAGTAAATGCAAACTACTATTGTTTCCCCATGTATTAGAGGCGGAGCATTTTCAACACTGGGGGTCCAACCTTCTTTTTCCTCCCTTCTTTTGTAAACAAGAGATACTGACATAAGCATAATAAAAGTTAATTTGGGGGCTAAACTAAATTTGGGACTGCTGGGCGGATCTTTGTACCCCGGCGGCGCATATGCTAAAGACAGCCCTGCTTCTAGGTCTCAGCTTTCATTTCATTTTTTGTGCATACAGAATAGCTAATGTGTTATGAATTCAACTAAACACCAGAGGTCAGCAGAAGGACTGGATTTTGTGAATGACTCAGACAGTACATTCTCTTAGCAAGTCATAATTCAAAACTATAAATCCCAAAGATCCATAAGACATTTTTGTGGTGATAGGCTCTACTCCCCACCCCACCCCCAATGTTGGCATGCAACCAATTCATACTGTAGAATTTGTCTAAGATTCCTACAGGAGTTCTTTAACGTTGCACAGATAGTTTTATTTTAAAGGTTAGTTTATCTACAAAATAGTGCAGGCTGGCTTTGATTTTGTAAATTACTTGATTCATTTTATTAATGTGACCCATTGGGACCTCGCTTCCCTGTTCTTAATTCTGAAGAGCCATTCCAAGATAAACAATCAAAACCGCTTGAGAACTTGCAATAATGTTGAAACTAACTTTCTTTCAATTTACACAAAGGCTTACAAGATAAAACATGATTAATTAGTGACTGAAAAGCAAAACTCCACCAGGTGCACCAGAAGGATAGCACCTCACTATATGTATTAATTGGCTTCCTTATCTGTCTAGCTTTTTCAGAAGAAAGAAATAGGTAACATTGCATTATTGAGCAAAATATGGAAGTTGTCCAACATAAGATGTGTGACCTGCCAACCTGCATTTTCCTCACTTGTCTCTTGGTAATGTCTAGTAAAAGAAACTCTAGTGTAAAAGTACCAATTGCTTCTGTATTGCTGCTGCTCCCCGGGGGCAGGAAACTCTTATCAAGATGATGTCATAACCTGACTCTCTTTTCTGGAGGTTAACAGGAAGAGGCATGATGGAAACTTGGGTATGTATCAGCTACACATCCCCTGTAGTTTGTATTTAGAACTTCAATAAGTGTTAATGACTGTTCTCAGTGAGCTTGTAGCTCATTGGTTCCATGTTTGCTTAGAATAGCAATTCGGGGATATTGTAATGTACTGGAATAAGAGATGCAGTGGTCATTATATGTAGCAGTTCTTATTTCAGATGGTGATTCGTTCCGTTATTAAGCACATTCAGTAGCACTGACACTTCACTGCATAATATTTCTATATTTTATGCATATGTTATTCTTCATAGCCCAAGCACTTAGGAAAGTCAAAGGGTTTTCCCTCACCTTCATCTTTGGCAGTCTATATAACGCAATTTTGTTTATTTTAAAATATATCATGGGATTTAACAAAACCAAAGCCTCCACAGTGGCTGTAAAACCAGATGAGTGAGAAATCCTTGCTTGTCCTTTTAAGCTGTTCAACATCATCATTGTAAATATTTGAATATACATCCTGAGAGGTTACTGTAATATTTTAATTTGTACTTTGAATTAGTCAGTAGATCATCACTTTAATGGCCTGAGCAGGAGCAGGGCAGGTTTGTTCCAACTTAAAATAGTCCTTCTCAGTCTGCTACCTTATCCGCCACCATGGTGAAAGGTGGTGGTGATGAGCTGAAAAGGGAACTAGAGGGGAACAGGATCGTCCATTCCTCTCCACATACCTTCTACCACTTAGCCTTTCAGCCTGCCCAGCCTGCTTTCAATCTCATTTCAGGATTCTGATGCACATATATTGTAAAAGTGAAGAGTTGCTTTTAAAAAATAGCAATACTTGGCATAACTTATTTTATGAGTGATGAAACATGAAAGATTCAAAGGCAGACAGTATTTTTACTCCCCAAACAGAGCAGTGGTAATTAGGTGTTTTGGTGTCTCCTAATCCCAATGAAAAAGGATGGTGAACTGGATCATAGTTCGATATTGGTAGGTGTTTGATTTCAGTGTATCAGAAAACCATTTAACACCTCAGTGCAATCTTTCCTATTGAATCAATATTTTATGTGGAGGATCATACAAATGACTTTTAGCCAAGAAAGTATATTATCTCAATAGATTATCCATGAATGCATTGTGCCAAAAGAAGTCCAAGCTGTCACTTGCTTAAGAGGTTGAAGTTATGTTTCCTGATTACATTATGACTTGTTCTGAATCAGCAGCACCATTCTGCTGATTTAAGCACAGTCAGCTTTAGTTATTTTAGGACTCATAGAATCATAGAGTTGGAAAGGGGCCATGAGGGCCATCTAGTTCAACCCCCTGCAGTGCAGGATTTTTTTTGTCCAACCTGGGGCTCGAACCCGTGACCCTGAGATTGAGAGTCTCATGCTGTACTGAGCTGGGTCAGTTTTCAACCATGGTGGCTGACTGCCTTCTTAATTTGCCCAAAATGCAATACCATGGCCTATAGAATTTTTAGCTCCATAGACCAGGGCGTTGTACTTTGGGTAAATTAAGATGGTGAGCAGCTTCTGCAGCTGTGAACTGAGCTTTGCTGCCATACAGAAGTGGCACTGCCACATGCCCCCCCCCAACAGAGTACAAAGGGCCTGCAGGGGAGGGTGGTGAGTAGCAGTGCAGACTGAAGAGGGCACTTCTGAGACCCTGGGGCCCTCGGTCAGTGACTGACCCGCTGACTGCAGACCACTCAAATGTCCCAATTTGAGCAAGACTAGTGCTTTTTTTCCTAGAAAAATCTTCTTCTTTGGTGATCACTTGTAGCCAAGTAAGATTGTCTTCCATAAACACGGTTTTAACAATGGGTCCGTAAGTGACTGTGGAGGCCAATTCTGGATCCACACATCCTTCCACAGTGGGGACATTGGTTCCGGGGCGGGAGTTGATCATGGTGTGGATTTGCCAAGCGTGCCTTCCTCTTAGCATGTTTCCTGAGATTGAGTTTCTTCAAAGCCCATGACACCTTTGGTAAAGGCTGTTCTCCAACTGGAGCGCTCGCAGGCCAGTGTTTCCTAGTTGTCAGTGTTTATACTATGGTACATTTTTAAAGATTTGCCTTGAGACAGTCTTTAAACCTCTTTTGTTGACCACCAGCATTACGCTTTCCATTTTTAAGTTCGGAATAGAGTACAGTGGTACCTCGGTTTAAGTACACAATTGGTTCCGGAAGTCTGTACTTAACCTGAAGCGTACTTGACCTGAAGCGAACTTTCCCATTGAAAGTAATGCAAGGGTATTAATCCGTTCCAGACGGTCCACGGAGTACTTAAACTGAAGCGAACTTAACCTGAAGCGAACTTTCCCATTGAAAGTAATGGAAAGTGGATTAATCCGTTCCAGACAGGTCCATGGAGTACTCAACCTGAAGCATTCTTAACCCGAAGTATGAGTGTAATTGGTTCTGGAAGTCTTTAAACCTCTTTTGTTGACCACCAGGATTACGCTTTCCATTTTTAAGTTTGGAATAGAGTACAGTGGTACCTCGGTTTAAGTACACAATTGGTTCCGGAAGTCTGTACTTAACCTGAAGCGTACTTAACCTGAAGCGACCTTTCCAATTGAAAGTAATGGAAAGTGGATTAATCCGTTCCAGACGGGTCTGTGGAGTACTTAAACTGAAAGTACTCAAACCGAAGCATACTTAAACCGAGGTATGACTGTAGCTGCTTTGGAAGACGATAATCAGGCATCCTCACAACATGACCAGTCCAACAAAGTTGATGTTGAAGAATCATTGCTTCAACACTGAAAGAGGTGCCGTTATTACGTACCCTTGAGTACCCCCTGAAAAAAAACATTGAGCGGGACACCCCAGATATACAGAAGCCGCCCCAGCGTCTGTTAGAAATCCAGGATGTCCCTCTTCTGCAGCCACCTCTGGTATGGCGCAGCATTCAGGTGTGCAAGACACATTGGCACTACAGAGAGAACTAAGCTGCTGCCTGTCTGTGGATAGGCTGCAATATATAGTAATGTTCTGCTGGGTATGGCACAATAATATGTAAGAAAAGGTTTTACATTGAAAGTTTTCCTGGTTAATACATTTACAGGAACCTACAGAAGAAAAACATATTGAGTTCCTGTTTGGAGGGTGGGGGAGGTGATTTCAAAAGCTCTTGTTTGATGAGGCTTTTTGTGCACACTTGCTGACGCAAATGACAGTGGTTCTGTGAAAAATTAGGGCACGTTAATGCCCTCTAACATTGTATCCCTGACCATTATCAGTCTTTTTATACTAACTCCATGACATTTCTTGCCTATAACAGTTGTTCTCAGCCCTCAGGAAACACAAAATAAAAATAATTACAGCTTCCCATTAGCACAGTGTATTTAGTACACGGCAGACTGAATGAAAGGAGAGAGAGCCATTAATGGAGTTTCAAGCGCAAACCCCAAAGCAATCATGACTCTGTGATATTAAATTTAAAAGGGGCATTGAGATGTTGGGCTTCCTGTTGTAAACGCTCGTCTCCCACAACATTCTTTTTTGTTGTAACAGTACTGCCTGTGTGACATTTGTTTAGCAGCTCTGAAAGCACTTCCCAGTGTTTCAAATGTGTGATTATTTGTTATTAGTGTTGATAATGTGATAGTGATAGATTAGAATATCCTGGCAAAGAAAGTCTAGAACTGAAAACTCTTGGCATTCTGTGGAATAGGTTGAATACTTTGGGACACAAACCATTAAGCCAATATAGCATGGGCAGATTCTAAAAATACATCAGGAATATAGTGTTTCTGACTGCATTACTATTTGTCACATTGTACCAAAGTAATAGATAACATGCTTTTACTGAAAAAAATGAAACTGCATTTGTTGCTTATGCCTGATAGTATTGAATAGATGATAGCTGCTCTAATGAGAGCCGTGTATATAGTGTCTCAAAGAATGCCCAATGAACCAGGAAGCTACTGGTTAAAATCTTGCATCTGCCATGCAATCACTATAAGTGGCCTGATGCAAGACATTCTCAGCTCCAGCACCTTCTCCCATTCATCTACAATATGAGGATAATGCTGAGCTACTTCATGTGATTGCTGTGAATATTATAGTGCTAATGTAGGTAGGGCCGTCTTAAGGCTATCCAGCGCTGTGGTTCAAAGATCTCTCTGCCCCCTCCCCCCATTTCCCAGAGTTGCTGACCTTTGTACAGTGCAGCCAGCAGCTTTGCGGGGCTGGAGGAGGCGGGCAGCAGCTGGAGGGCAGCTCCTCCGGCGGGGGAGAGGCGGAGGCTCCGGGCGCAGCGCTGCTTCAGCGCGGTGGGTGAGGGCAAATATTACTGCAAATATTACTGTTTGACCCGAAACTTAGATGGGGGTTACATTCCAGGGGTCTGCATGTGGGTAGCTACCACAAGATCTTGCTGGAGCCACCCACAGCCTTCCAGAGGCCTCGTGCAAACTTCCCAGAGCCCAGTAAGCAAGGTGGTAGGCTTAAAAAACCCTTTCCATGGCAGGAAGGCCCAACATGGAAAGAGCTTCTTAAGCCCTTCACCTTGCTTAACAGGCTCTGGGAAGGCTGCACGAGATCTCAGACAGCCCCTTGCATCTGTTTCCCCTTGTTCTCCATTTATTTGTTTTCCCACTACCTGCTCAAAGCTGGAAACAAGTTGCGGGTCTACTGTACTCATATTCACTTGAGTGTTTTCCATCCCTGACCTCTAACGAACATGCACACTGCGGCAGTTTCCCCCTCCCATTTCCACTTCTGGCAGAATTCTCCAACATCCCTAGTTGGGACACTTGACTGTACAGTGGTACCTCGGTTTATGAACACAATTGGTTCCGGAAGTCTGTTCGTAAACTGAAGCGAACTTTCCCATTGAAAGTAATGGAAAGTGGATTAATCTGTTCCAGACGATCTGCGGAGTACTTAAACTGAAGCATTCATAAACTGAAGCAAACTTTCCCATTGAAAGTAATGGAAAGTGGATTAATCCGTTCCAGACGGGTCCGCGGAGTACTCAACCTGAAGCGTACTTAACCCAAAGCATGGGTGTAATTGGTTCCGGAAGTCTGTTCATAAACTGAAGTGTTCATAAACTGAAGCGAACTTTCCCATTGAAAGTAATGGAAAGTGAATTAATCTGTTCCAGATGGGTCTGCGGCATTCATAAACCGAAAATTCATAAACTGAGGTGTTCATAAACCGAGGTTCTACTGTATGTATGTCTAAACCTATTTCTGCATTAGGAAAGTAAGTCTTTCAGGAACAATGGATGAAACTTGGTCTGTTGCTAGAAGGGCTCAAACTTGGTCTTTGCTTGGATAGCATTTGCATAATTTTTTTCTGAGGGGATTGTTAATTTGAATATCTAATCTAGGTTCCAATACCAATCCCTTCATTAGAATTACTGGTGATATGGAATGGGTCAAATGAATTGGAGAAAGAATTGATTCTATATTGTTGCAGTTTGGATTACTGAATACGTGCTACATGATGTTACTTTTGAAAAGTGCTGAGAAACTTCAACTGGCCCAGAAAGATGTAGCCAAACTGGTTATATGACTCCCTTGTTACAACAGCTCCACTGGCTACCAGTTTGTTTCTGGGAACAATTCAAAGGGCTGGTTCTGAACTAAGAAGTCCTATACGGCTTAGGCCCAGGCTATCTGAAGGACTCTGTCCTCCCTTACGGCCCTGCATAGGCTCAGAGACTTCCAGAGGATGCCCTTTTCTCAGTCTCACAACCTTCACAGGCATGTTTCATGGGGATGTGGGCGTGGGACTTCTCAGTGGCTGCTCCCAGACTTTGGAACTCCTGTCCTAGTGAGGTTAGACTGAGACTCGCTCCTTATTGTCCTTCTGACAGCAGGTGAAAACGGTTTTATTCTGGCAGGTTTTGGGGAACTGACTGCTTTTAAGGAAATGACTTTTAATAGTGCTGTGCTGTTTTTATTATCTGTTTTCTTCTATCTGTATTTTAATTGAATTTAAATAAAAAGAATTCCTTCCAGTAGCACCTTAGAGACCAACTAAGTGTGTCATTGGTATGAGCTTTCATGTGCATGCACACTTCTTCAGATATCTTCTTCTTCAGGTATCTGAAGAAGTATGCATGTACATGGAAGCTCATACCAATGACAAACTTAGTTGGTCTCTAAGGTGCTACTGGAAGGAATTATTTTTATTTTGTTTCGACTAAGTCAGACCTACCTACCTGTTAATTGAATTTGTTTACATTGTTTTAATTCCATTGCAGTTCAATCACTTTTTAATTATTATCTTTTTATGTTTTTAGTTGTCTGTGTTTTATCTTTATTAGTTTTTATTTTTGTAAACTGCCTTGAATCCTGGTTCGGGGGGAAAGGCAGAGTATAAATAAATAACAAAAAAAATAAATAAAGTATATTTTATTGATAATACAGTGATGAAGTTAAATCAAATGGCTTTTGTTGTTGTTAACATAACTTGTGAAAATGGCCTAAATTTTTATTTTAAATATTCTAAATTCTGAATATATAACAATGTATATTAGACTATAAAGATGCAGCTAACAATTCAAAAACCCCAGTGAATAAATTCCCTGAATAAAGTGGTTATAATTAAAAGAATGAGAAGACAGACTTATGGATGAAGCTTCCTTCAAAAATAGGCTCATTAATCAGTAATATTTCTATGAAGGTCATTGCTATTAAAAAGGAAGCTACACACATAGCAAAGTGCTTCCAGATCATTGAACTAAGGACAAGGTCAGCTGAGTAATAAAAGTTTGTTCTTAAAGGTGCTATTTGTACTAGGAAGTGTTTAAAATGCAATCTTCTTTCAGGCTGATCCTGATTATATAAATACATTAGAAACTACTGTTTCAAAGTTAATGTTCTATAAAGTTAGTATATTTGTATCATATTTAATTATGCGGTGTTCAAACATTAGGCTTTTTGAAAATAATATTCCATGTATTCCAATTTCCCTGATTTATACAGTATAGCAATAACTTTCTGAATTACCCAGAGGCACAGAAACTCACTTGGGAGGATGACAGTAGAGAAGGCTTTCACCTCTAAGCGGTGACTTTATAAGGCTTTGCTAGAGAGTAGGTGTCAGCCTCTTATATTAACCAGCCACTATTCTCCACTCTCTTTATGTACTTATCTGATAGCTGTTCACTACTTTCACCTCCTACGCTGGCTAAAAGTACCAGTATGGTGTAGTGATTACATTATTATGTAATACAGGACTTGGGAGAAAGAGGGTGGCATTCAGCTATGCTGTGCTCAGTGTATACTCATTGAAATTAATGAGCATGACTAAGTTTGGTCTACTAATATTAGTTGGTCTACTCTGAGTAAAGCTTTATTGAAGAGCATTGGGAAGTGAGAGAGAAAAGTATACTGCTCAGAGTTCTTAGACAGGATGGAATAAAATGGAATCAGTCAATCTGGCACCAACTCTTGTTGTATGTCTATATATTAATTGGGTTGCACTCAAAGGCTTTGCACTCAGTTTTTAAAAATATGAATTGAGATCCAGTAAAGCAAAGGAAAAATTGGACACCTGATGCCAGACTGAACTCACAAGCTGCAATCCACTTAAAATAAATAATAATCAAAGATCTCCCAGTAGATTCATCCCTGGAGGCCTACAATAATCTCATTGATCACCTGCAGGATGTTGTCTCTATCAATGTAAGTTCGGGCAGTAAGTCCCATATTAGTAAAGATTTGACCAAGAGTTCCACATGAAGAAGAAAGCCTTACAGGATTCTTACTTGGCCTATAAAAATTCTGGTCTAAACTATTTCCCACCAACCTATTTCGAAATAAAAAACGAGTATAAAACCTTATTGGCTGAGAAAAAAAGGCAGTTTGAACACAACTCTTGGTCCCTGTTACTGAACACTTCACTAAATAATGAAGTCAAACCTTTTTGGCAACTGGTTTCTGGTATGCTAAGAAGTAACCCCCCAGCCCCTAGCTGCTCTATCACAGCCCATGTATGGGTGAACCATTAAATTTTTTTTTTACTGATAATTCAAATTTCCCTCCCCCCATTTGCGACGATTATTTTCTGGAATTGAGAAAGCTCCCACTTTGGAACCCGGTTACAGAAGAAGAAGTCTGTGTGCTAATTAGGAATCTGAAAAGCAGTAAGACCACAGGAAATTCCAGCTGATTTGATCACATCAAACCAGTATTGGTGGGCCCCTCTTTTAGCAGTGCTTTTTACAACAGTCAATAACTCAGGCAAAGTGCCAACTAGTTGGAGACACCCAATTTTTAAGAAAGGACAATCTAATGTGCCTTCAAATTATAGGCCAATTAGTCTGCTTTCTATAATGGGAAAGCTTTACGCTCATTTCCTCTCTATAAAACTGACAACTTTTAAAAATGCTAATAATATAATATCTGAAGCCCAGGCTGCCTTTCGTGAGAACCTTTCAACATCAGATCACTGCCTCATGCTGTCCAACAGCAGAGAAATACACCAGACCTCTGCAGGGAAAATTATCTGTGGCCTTTATAGACATGAAATCCACTTTTGACTCTATTCCCAGATAGACCAAATTACATCTCTTACTGCAGGATAAATGACTCTTCTTCCTTATTAAATATCTGTAGAGTGATAGCAAATTGTGGATTGCAGGGCCAACTTTTGGATTGTATTGAGATGGCATGGGGAGTGAGACAGGGCTGTATTTTGGCCCCCACATTTTTTAGCCTTTCCCCAAATGATTTAGAGGAAAGTCTAATGGACCCAGATGGTCATATCCCCAAAATAGGAATCAGAAAGATCCCTCTTTTGTTATATGCAGACGATGTGGCCATCCTCTCTGGTTCCAGTCCTGGCTTGAAATACTAACTAAGGAATTTGTCAGATTACTATTCTGTAAATGGGTTATTCATCATCTATGAGAAGTCAAAAATTTTAGTCTTCAAGATAAGATACTCCCCGATATCCGTTCCAGAGCCCCAGGTGCTAGCTGAGAAGGACGCAGGAAAAAGCACCGCGTCTGCGCATGTGCAGGGAGCCGTTTGCGCTTCTGCACATGCACAAGCAGTAAACCTGGAAATAACCCATTCTGGTACTTCTGGGTTTGCTGTGGATGTTTGCTGGAATGGAAGCTAGACGTAGCGGACGTTCACAAAGCTATTACTGTATGTCAAATGATACTACCCTGACCGTGGCTAAGTTCCTATTGGAAGTAATAAGAAATAGAAACCTACATGCTCTAGACATAGTGACTGCCTAGGAATCCTTTCCGTCTATTTCTGTTTGATTTTTATTTTGAAAATGTTTTTTGTGGTTCTTTGGATCGAAATAAAGAATGAAATGAAACGATATAAAATTGAAGCATCCTCACACAAAAGATGTAGCAGAAGAACCCGAAGATTTAAGTAGTACAAAATTTGGGGGAGGGGTACCAAAAACAGCTCAACTGAGCATCCAGTAGGTAGGAAGCAGTGAATTCTGCTGGTGGGATGGGAAGCAAAGGACAAAGGGAGGAGGGAATAGAGTATCCTGGAATAGGGCACAACTAGCTGGCTGGAATCTTGCACAGAAGGACTCCACCCTGGAACATTCTGTGTTACAGATCTCACTTGCCCATCTTAGGACTCGTGTTAGATTTTTTCCCCCTAGATAGATTTCCAGCTGCTGAAAATACTGAAGCATCAGAAACATAAATGCATCCACATTATAAACATAAAGGTTAGAAATGAAAAAAGTATTGCAAATAAAAAATGAATATGTTACAGTGCTGCCAATGTATATGCTCCTTTAGAAAATGCCACCAATAAGCAAGTTCTTTTTAAAATTTTATTTAGTTTTCCAGATTTCTAAATTACCAAACAACCAACATAGAAAGAGATTTCCGAAGAATCTCCTGAGCTTTCCTCCTCCCCAGTTCTTGCCCTAGTGAAAAATAATTTCAAACAGAGTTGCTTAGATTTTTGCAATATTTATTCTGATGTGCTTGCATATGGGCACATGAATTACCAGGTAAGCAACTCTGTTTTCAATTATTAGTTGTAAAGGTAATCTAAATCTCACAGTGAAGTGAATTACATTTATTTTGGCTTTGTTAGGTTGATGGCATTTTCTGAAATGAAGTGCAAAGAGAAGCAAGCATGTCTGATTTGGGGTCAGGGCTTAAGTGAAATGAAATTGTACAAAAACGTGTTCAGTGATGTGTTAAGTAGGCTCAGGCACTAAATTACATTTCATAGCTTTAAAAATTATCATTGTGAACAAATTGCCTTTTTCATACAAATTTTTGACAAAAGGATAATGACCCTAACTCAGTGCAGAACATCCGGTTTATCCTCTGTTGACTGAAAATCAATTAGGATCTTTGATCATTATTCAGATGCTGCACAAGTGTAAAATGAAATCTTTGTGATGTTAGAGAACAGGAAAACTTTTTCTGCGAATAGCAAGTACATTATTAAATTTAGGTAGCTTTGCTGGCTGAATTTTGAAAAATATTTTCTTGAATACTAGGTAAAGGTAAAGGTATCCCTGACAGTTAATTCCATTCGCAAACGACTCTGGGGTTGCGGTGCTTATCTCGCTTTACTGGCCAAGGGAGCCGACATTTGTCCACAGACAGTTTTTCCGGGTCATGTGGCCAGCATGACTAAGCCGCTTCTGGCGAAACCAGAGCAGCGCATGGAAATGCCATTTACCTTCCTGCCAGAGTGGTACCTATTTATCTACTTGCACTTTGACGTGCTTTCAAACTGCTAGGTTGGCAGGAGCAGGGACCAGCAACGGGAGCTCACCCCGTCACAAGGATTCAAACTGCTGACCTTCCAATCGGCAAGTCCAAGCGACACAGTGGTTTAAACCACAGCACCACCTGTGTCCCTCTTGAATAGTAGAGTCATGGCTAAAAAATGACACATTAGTTTCTCTACAAAACTATTCAAATCTGAGAACTGAGATCTTCTAGTATCTTGGTTCTCTTTTTGCTAGTAGGGTATGTGCACAGAGCTCAGTTCTGCTCAGGAAGAGCCTTTCTGTCTCTCAAGTAAGTGAAGCAGGAAGCAAACTAAATTTGTATTTAGTTGTATATATTGCCCAATCCTGCTATAGTTAAGCATTTAAGTTTCATTGTTTTTAGTGTGAGAAACCTAACTCTTCAACTGAAAGCAATTGGACAAAGTGAGCAAATTTCAGCTTGATCAGGTCCACGATATGAAACAATACAGATACTATTTTACTAAAATGTATATTATTATTTTACTAAAATGTGTATTATACTAGCCCAGGTTGTACACACAGTTTCAAATCAAGCTGTCTGAAAGTCAGGTAGGAGGTGCATAGGGTACCTATTGAGGGGGATTACCATATATCAGTGCCACTGTCAAGAAAACCCTGCTTTCTGTCATAGTGGCCCTCACATCCTGAATTGTGGAATTCCAAGGTAGGATTCTTGAGAATGAACTCAATCAATGGGTGAGCTCATAAGGAAAATAAATGAATATAAAATAGTTTTGAATATCTGTTTAATCACTGAGGGATTTATGTTGATGTCATGTAAATACAGTTCCGTGTGTGTGTGTGTGTGTGTGTGTGTGTGTGAGAGAGAGAGAGAGAGAGAGAGAGAGAGAGACATTTGTGGCATGACCCTTAGTTTGTCACACGTCCTGAGCTTCAGCTTTCAGGACAAAATCTGTGTTTTAAATGCAGGGGTCAATGTTCCACACGGGTCAATGTGGTTGGGAATTGGTCTCTACTAGAAGAGTTTTCCAGGTGGGCATTTTACTACACATGTTTCATTCTGGCATCACTCTTGACACAGAAAAGTTTCACTTTCGGTACAGCTTCTTGAGGTTGCCATGCCATTTTCAATACAGCTCTGGTGATTGTGAATAAAGTAGTTGTCCAAGTAAGTTAGGTACTTTGGTGTGCAAGAAAATTTGCCAGTCTAGCAATATATCTATTGCTATTGGATTTTTAGATGGGGTATATTTAGATAATCTTTTATGCTCCATGATTTTTTCTTTCAATCATGAGAACGGTCAGAGAGGAATAGAGCCTATTCAACTGAGAAATTTGTTTTAAAACATGAACTGTGTATACTGTGTATAAAGTAAAATGTTTTAAAGTAAGTGCCATACTGAATACATAAAAATGTCACACAGGTGACTAAAAAAGACTTCAGTTACTTAACTTTCTTTTTATCCTTTAACGCATATATGTATTCCATTGTGATAAATATGATGAATTCTTTATAGAAAAATAATGCTTATTTTAACAGGAAATTTAATATAAACCATCAAAATGTAGACTTAATGTTTATTAGCTGTGCTACTTGGAAAGTGTTTTTTTAAAAAGATGTACTGTCCTTAGTACATTAAACAATACTGGATATCTACAATGAAAGTCATAAGTCTGATAAAGCTCCACATCCATTTTTCTTCGATTCAGTTTTAAAGGCTATACATGCAAAATGACTGCCCACAAAACTGACATTAAAGGAAATGTTATTACATAAGTAAAAGTTGGAAGTAAAATACAGAGTAGACATAAAATGAGACCATTTTGGACATAAAAGCTCTACAATGAGATCCAAAGAGCCACCATTTGTTGTTGTTTAGTCGTTTAGTTGTGTCCGACTCTTCGTGACCTCATGGACCAGAGCATGCCAGGCACTCCTGTCTTCCACTGCCTCCCGAAGTTTGGTCAAATTCATTTTGGTAGCTTTGAGAACACTGTCCAACCATCTTGTCCTCTGTCATCCCCTTCTCCTTGTGCCCTCCATCTTTCCCAACATCAGGGTCTTTTCCAGGGAGTCTTCTCTTCTCATGAGGGGGCCAAAGTATTGGAGCCTCAGCTTCAGGATCTGTCCTTCCAGTGAGCACTCAGGGCTGATTTCCTTCAGAATGGATAGGTTTGATCTTCTTGCAGTCCATGGGACTTTCAACAGTCTCCCCAGTACCATATTTCAAAAGCATCAATTCTTCGACGATCAGCCTTCTTTATGGTCCAGCTCTCACTTCCATACATTACTACTGGGAAAACCATAGCTTTAACTATACGGACCTTTGTTGGCAAGGTGATGTCTCTGCTTTTTAAGATGCTGTCTAGATTTGTCATTGCTTTTCTCCCAAGAAGCAGGGGTCTTTTAATTTTGTGACTGCTGTCACCATCTGCAGTGATCATGGAACCCAAGAAAGTAAAATCTCTCACTGCCTCCATTTCTTCCCTTTCTATTTGTCAGGAGGTGATGGAACCAGGTCCATGATCTTAGTTTTTTTGATGTTGAGCTTCAGGCCATATTTTGCGCTCTCCTCTTTCACCCTCATTAAAAGGTTCTTTTATTCCTCCTCGCTTTCTGCCATCAAGGATGTGTCATCAGCATATCTGAGGTTGTTGATATTTCTTCTGGCAATCTTAATTCCGGCTTGGGATTCATCCAGTCCAGCCTTTCACATGATATATTCTCTATATAAGTTAAATAAGCAGGGAGACAATATACAGCCTTGTCGTACTCCTTTCCCAATTTTGAACCAATCAGTTGTTCCATGTCCAGTTCTAACTGTAGCTTCTTGTCCCACATAGAGATTTCTCAGGAGACAGATGAGGTGATCAGGCACTCCCATTTCTTTAAGAGCTTGCCATGGTTTGCTGTGGTCGACACAGTCAAATGCTTTTGCGTAGTCAACGAAGCAGATGTAGATGTTTTTCTGGAACTCTCTAGCTTTCTCCATAATCCAGCACATGTTTGCAATTTGGTCTCTGGTTCCTTTGCCCCTTCGAAATCCAGCTTGCACTTCTGGGAGTTCTCAATCCACATACTGCTAAAGCCTGCCTTGTATTTGGAAAAATTCAATCAGTTTCAAAAGAGACTTACTTTGTGTGGACTGGGAATGCATTGCTATTAAAAAGATAACAACTTACAATTCCAAATGTTAATTAATTAGACAGTGAATGTGCACAGTAAACAAAAGCAAAAGCAAAGTGGAACAACAAAACAAGGTTGTATCTAAATTCATTCCCTACCTTTTATATCTGAGGATACCAAAGGTGGCTAACATAAATAAAAAATCAACTGAATATATAAAATCACAAATCAAACAAGCTTAAAACAGACAAGATAGCAAACAAAAATGCAGTCAGATCAAGCAGGTAGAAGTTCTTTCAAAGATGTTGAAAGCTCATTGAAGACAATGCCAGACAGATGTCTTGGGGCAGCAAATTCTGCAGTGTGCATGGAACCACAGAAACGAAGGCTTTATGTTACCATCAAATGTGTCTGAAATGGGTATGTCATCTAGGTCAGCCTCCCATCATTACTGACCATTCCCCATGCTGGTTGAAGCTAATGGGAGTCCAACAATATCAGGAAGACCACAGGTTCTCCATCATTTATCTACCGTAGATCTTTATCCCATTTAAATCCCATTAAATTCAGAAGCACAACTATATGGAGCTAAAAAAGGAAGGTGGAAGACAGATCAGAGTTAAAACAGGAAACAATGCATGTTCCCCCCTCTCTTGAATTTCAGGTGAAATACAATTAGTAATTGGTTGCTTGTACCAAACTATTTTAAAACTGTCATTTCCTGTAGCAAAATATAATGAGAGAAGATCCTTGCATGCAGAAGACCTCAGGTTCAGTTCCTGACACATTCAGGTAAATGATCCTCTCTATGCCTGAACCCTTTGAGGACTCATCACATATATAAGTCAACTTTAAATGGTCATAATTATCAGCTTGTTTATAATTAAAGTGAACTCAATCTATACACTTCAGGTATTCTTTCACAATGCTAGCATAGCTGCCAAGTTATCCCTTTTTTTAAGGGAAATTCCCTTATGCTGAATAGGCTTCCTCGCGAGAAAAGGGAAAACTTGGCAGCTATGAATGCTAGGAGACCCATTGCTTTCACATGGACAATAACATACAAAATAAAATACAAAAGAAATATAAAGAAAGAAATATACCAAAAGTGTTCATTCACAAAATTTACTCAGCAACATCAAATAGCCATCCACCCTACCCACATAAGAATGAACACCAAAAATAAACCACCAAAGCAGGGCCTTTAGTGCTGTCTATTAAAAACTTATTTGCCTTATGAGAAAGGTGTGGACACCAGTTGAACCATGCTGGGGAAAACATACAGTTGGTAGAGGGGCACAGAAAAAGCCTGTTATCTTGTCATTCTTTGAACATCTGTTGTGGGAGGCCCACAGAGAAGTGATGTGCCCAGGGGGAAATTGGATGGTTGAATTGGAAATCCCAAGGCCCTGACCAGAACTATGAGGTTTGCCAAGGTACTCTGTTGCAGCATGCTCGTCATATCCATGGTGTTGTGAACCCGCTTCAGTGACAGGAAAATGTGATATTGAACGGTGTCTCTGGTCCATGGGGTCACGAAGAGTCGGATATGACTTAACGACTAAACAACAACAACAACAACAAGGATGACCCCAAGATGTTGCAGGAGTTGGATTGGAACGAACTGACCCTTTCCCCGACTCACCAGGAACCCATGATCCCCCAGGACATTGAGAGATTTCTGAACATAACTGAGAACCTAATTTAGAATCTCAGCTCTGACCAAAATACCTCCTATATATGGTATGGTATGGATCATAGGCAAACAGAGGAACCATCTGTGGTGAGGCAGAATAGGAACATTATTTATTTATTTATTTAGAGCATTTGTACCCAATTCATCTTTCTTTTTCCCTTCAGTCAAACTTTCCGTTCTTTTCCCGAAGCCTTTTTACACATAAGAGCTGTGTTGTTAATTGGAGTTCACTGGATGTCTGTAAAGAAAAGTTTTAACATCACATACATGCTCTCATTAATAATATCATTGTCTTTTGTCAAGTTTAGTAGTTATTGGGTTTATCCAGCCGGAAAAAGTTAGACAAAGATAGATAGACAGGCAAGTCTGTTTACTGTCAATTAACTTAAGAAGAAAGGCAGCCTTTCATTTTTGATAGATCAAATCTGACATTCTTGTTACTTTTTAAGAGTAATTTAAGAAAGTTTATAGATAAGATGTCACCAGAGTGACTCATATTAAAAAGCAGCTGTAGAAGACAATACCTTTCTAAGAGGGAATAGATGTTGGTGCTTATTTCTCATTAGGGGAATAAATATTGCAGCCCATGATGGTTACAAACTGATAGAAAAATAAAAATTGCTGCTAATCTTGGGAAGAAGGTTTAAATGGAAACTCTCCCCCACTAAATACTTGCCTCATTCTTCTTGTTGAACTAATAGTTTTGTATAAAATATGAATGCTAAAAGCTTGAAATATGATACTAATTAGTATTGTAAAAGTATAGCAGCTTCTGTACTTTAAGCAATCTTGACATTTGCCAACATTAGTTTAGCATTCCTTATTTTTCTCAAGGAGAATACTTTCTGAGCTATTACTGGAAAATGAATGGAGGATTAAATACTAAATAACCAGACAGAAACAATAATTATTCACTATATATAATGAGGAACTTTCATTCTATTGAAAATCCTGGCTCGACTTTTTTTTTTCTTTTTTGGAATTGTGTTTCAAGTTATTCTAACTGAAATTGTTCCATGATATGATTTTGGAATAAAAAAATTCCTTCAGTAGCACCTTAAAGACCAACTAAGTTTATATTTTGGTATGAGCTTTCGTGTGCATGCACACTTCTTCAGATACGAATGATTTTGGAATGTTCACTGTAACTACTGTACTGTACAAACTCAATCTGTTTGCTTTTGGGCTTCATCAATGAATGAGGGACTGGAATTAGACAATTATCAGGTGTCAATCTCCATAAGATGTGTTTTACCATTAATTACTGGATCACATAGAATTCAAATTATTCCTATTACCGGTACCTGTTTCCATAATTATTGTAATGAATTAGCTTAAACTATATCCTTCATTGTAAACAGACAGGTTGGTTATGATCAAAAGAATACCATGCCCATCTGGATTCTCCAGATTTCCTTTTTTCAGTTGGCATCTCATCATTCTAGAGGTCCCTTAACTTTATAGAGTGATTTTTCAAAGTGCACATGGGACCGAGAAACAAAGGAGTGGCTAAAGTTCTAGTGTGCACACAGAAGCCTGTAATTTTTTTGAATCCTACCGCTTGTAATCACATTAGTAGCAATAAATGGCCTCGTCCTAGTATGCCTGAAGTAGTGTGTCCACCCCCATCGTTCAGCCTGGACACTTCTGAGGGTCTTCTGGCAGTTCCCTCACTGCAAGAAGTGAAGTTACAGGGAACCAGGCATAGGGCCTTCTTGGCAGTAGCACCTCCCTGTGGAACGCCCTCCTATCAGATGTAAGTGAGATAAAGAACTACATAACTTTTGGAAGACTTCTGAAGGCAGCCCTGCATCGGGAACTTTATAATGTTTTATTTTTATATATTTTGCTAAAAGCCGCCCAGAGTGGCTGGGAAACCCAGCCAGATGGTCAGGGTATAAATAATGAAATTATTATGAACTAGCTGCCCGGCCATGCATTGTTGTGGCTTAGTCTGTGAAATGGGTCCTTAGAGTCCCCCTTCAGATTCCCCTCACCTTCAGAGTCCCCCTTCATTTAGTTGAAATGTTTAGGGAGCTGGGCTTAGGGAGCTGGGTATGTTTAGCCTGGAGAAGAGAAGGTTAAGAGGTGATATGATAGCCATGTTCAAATATATAAAAGGATGTCATATAGAGGAGGGAGAAAGGTTGTTTTCTGCTGCTCCAGAGAAGTGGACACGGAGCAATGGATTCAAACTACAAGAAAGAAGATTCCACCTAAACATTAGGAAGAACTTCCTGACAGTAAGAGCTGTTTGGCAGTGGAATTTGCTACCAATGAGTGTGGTGGAGTCTCCTTCTTTGGAAGTCTTTAAGCAGATGCTTGACAGGCATATGCCAAGAATGCTTTGATGGTGTTTCCTGCTTGGCAGGGGGTTGGACTGGATGGCCCTTGTGGTCTCTTCCAACTCTATGATTCTGTGATTCTATGATAAGAACCTTCGGACATTTGCATGTGATGTGTCAAAATTTCACCTCAATCGGTCAAGCGGGTTCAGAGAAAGTGGAGACAAACCCACATGCCCTTTTTACATATATATATATATATATATATATATATATATATATATATATATATATATATATGGTATTATTATTAAGCTTTCTAGCAAATGCTTAATGTTGCACTACAGCTTTTGCTGTAGGAATATACATAGAACTAGGGTACCTTGTAACTATGGACAAAATCTGCTAGCACAAGACTCTTGCTCCTATTCTTTAGCATCTGGTCAGAGAACCAGGTTTAGTGTACTTCTTTAGGAAGCTGTTATCAATTCTTCCAGTATTTGTGCTGTTTTCTTTCATTGTGTTTCTACTGTGTCATATTGATAAGATGACCCAATGTAAGTTAAAGTAATTCTTCTCAACACTTAATATTAACTGTACTCATCAAGACTTTACTGTATAAGTATCATCTATGTAGCTGCTGTGGTTTTATGTTTTTATAACCGTTATCTAGAGCAGGGAAAGTTGAGTTATGAAAACAGTCACTGCTCCAAAGCAAGCTTGACACCTGTCACTACATGTTCTGAATTAGAGGGCATTAGTAGTTCAAATTCTTGCAAATGATCTTCATCAAACATAATTTTGCAAAAGGGCAAAAGTGGCAGACCCCCAATGATACTTTATTGTTAGACATATAATAGTTTTCATACGCTTAGTTGCAACAAAATTAATCTTTATTAATGATATGTCAGGTTTAAATGCTCTGGATAAGAATTCAAAGACTGCCAGATGTCTGATTCACTGGAGTATAAAATTTTGACTGCTCTTTATTGATATTTGCTAGAAGAAATGCCAAACAAATGAATTACATTATCCTAGCGGTGATGTATAGCAGAGTCTTTGTTTAAAAGTTTAGAAGTCCTGACCAAATTGGCACATATTTTCCCTTTTTATTCCTTTCTAATACATGACCATGTGATTGCTGTGGAAAGTAAGCTTTCCTGCTGTAAAGGAACATAATACAGTTGGTGTTGTAAATTAAGCTAGCTCCTTGTCAGGGATTGAACTCAAGAGGGCGAGATGGAGGAGGAATGGTGGAGGTCGCCCCCCCCCCCTTCTGACGCTGCAGGAGAAGAGGGATGCAGCCTTGATTTACAGCAGGGAGTTGAGGGGTTTGAGGATGGTCACAGCTCAGAGATAGATGAACAGAAGAGTTTGGCAGTATTGGAAGGCAGGGCAGCCAGCTGACATATTATCAGTGGAGAGTATTTCTGACCCCCCTTCTCCCAGAACTCAATGTTCATTAAGAGCGCAGTAACAACAGAATCAGAGACATTTGACCACCAGCGCTCACCGTAAGGGCAGATGCTGTTGCTATGAAGGAGGGAGGAGGAGCCAGTTGGAACAATGCCATTGTCAGGCTTGCTGCATCTCTCGCTATTATGAATGAATAAATTCATTATAAAGGACTATATCTTGTTTTCTTTCCTGAAGCCTTGACACTCCTGAGGAACTTTTTTGTCCAGCCCTTAGGCTGAGTTTCACTTTTTAAAAATCTCCCTTACATTTGTAGAAAGATATTTTGACATGCTATGCCTAAAGCATTAGAAACAAGGAAGCAACCATAAATTAGTCCAAATTACTAATCAAACGTAGGCTTCCTTAGTGGAGTAGGTACATTATGCTGCTTCCTGTTGTAGTCCTGTGCTGCCAGCCATGGGAGAACTCAGTGGAGGGAGAAGCCAGCCAAGTCTCAGGGGGTTGCCTGGAGGCAGAGTCCCTATGCAAGGTCCAGTCCAGTCCTAAGGTCAGGAGTATCTCAGTTCACATAGCCAGACAATCCGGGGGTCTAGAAAGCCGAAGATCCAAGGTCACAAGAAGCAAGCAGCAGAAATGTCTGTTCGGGATTGACTAATGTTGTTTCCAGCAACTGACCGAGGCTGGAAACCGTGCTTAAGAAAGCTGGAGGCAGCTGGTTCTCATCCAGAGCAAGAAGGCTGATCACCAGCAGGTGGAGTCACTCTGCCTTTTGCTGCTTCAGGCTGCTGCTCAGCAGATGAAGTCGACTCCTGTCCCATGACACCTCCAGAGGCAAGGGTTGTGTAAAAATAAGATGTATGATATAAACAAGCCAGATCACAGCAAGGTGAGCAGCTTTGGAGTGGCATTGTGGTATCTTGATGTTCAAAAATAACCAATACCACAGCTACTGAGGAATGTTCATGAGAGTTGACCAGTGGAGAGGATCCAACTTGAGGATAGTGACATCAAACTGTCCCTACCTGAGCTAATGAAGGAGCTGGCGTGTTACCTCAGGACTCCATGTTTGAGATCGTGCTAAATACCAATTCCGCCATGAGTGGATGCATAGCAGACCATTCGCCACCAACTCCATCTACTGTTGTAACCAGTGTAGTAGACTTGAGCACAAGGATTCCAGGCAAACATCGTTGTCAGTCTCTAGTTGAGGCTCTGTCTGTTGCATAGGTGCTTCTCACCCAAGTGTACAGTCAACAGGTCTGGAGGGCCGATGTATACCACTCTTCTCATGCAGGCTGGCTTCAATTCATCCCATTTCATGCCATCCCTATGAACCAAAACTGGTCCTCGTCCAATGTTCAGTGCTGTGGCCTCATATCCACACAGTCTTTTGGCCTGAATAAATAAGTTAAGCTTGAGAAACAGGGTCAGTGGCATCCTAGGGCTTTGATTTGCAGATTCTGGAACCTACAATTGGCTGTGGAAGTTTCAGGTTCTATCATGAAGGAGTAAGTACTATAGTTGCCTAAAGAAAGGCCCAACTTATCTAGGCATAGCTTCAGAACACCCACAAATTGGTCTCTGTTAGAAGGAAGGAATCCTGGTGTATAAATAATTGCCCTCCTCACCAATGATTGGCTGTACTTTCAAATATGGGTAGCAAGTTTGGCTAGTAATTTTATTGTGGGCTATGCTGTACTACAGTAAATAAAGGCAGTGACTAATGAGAATGGGAGCTGGGTAGTGGATGCCAAGAGAAGCTGATCTGGTCACAGAATAACAAGGAGGGCCACTGGCAGAATGTCCAGAACCACTTAGGCCAGACTCGGAGCCAGTGAGGGCTATAGAAGCACCTATGGCTATTAGAGAAGGTTCTAACCCTTGTCCAGGGATTACCAGTAGTCTTAAGATAGCTAACAGGAAATACTTTTGCCTGTGTCTCAGCAGATTCATCTGCCATGATTCCAGTATCCAAAACTCTTGTTTTTAAGATGCAGGGCATAATGATTTAATGAGAGCGGCCTGGCAGTGCCACAGGGTTGCTATGTCAATTTTAAAAAAAACCTGATGTGTGGTTTGGCCTGAGAGCATGGCGTAGTGATAAAGTAGTGGAGCTGAGTGGTAAAAGCAGAACTAAATACAGTATGTGAAAACCTAGAAACAGTAGGGCAAATGGGGAGAGAGGAAGACCTACCTTTTCCTATATTCGGAGGACCTCCAATTATTCCACTGAAAAGTTTAGAAACTTACAATGAAACTAAAACCTTTTGTTTGACATTTTCTCTTTCGGCATAATGCATGGACTACTTTTTAAAGCAGTACTTTAAAATAATTTCAGTGCTGGCTGTACTGTTGCAAAATGCCTAGATCCAAGATTCAAAGGTGGTAAAGTTAGTAATTTCTGCTGCGTTTGTCTGAATTATTAAGCAACACTGCTGGGATTTGATACTAGAGATGTTATTTCAAAAGCTTCGGCATACAGGGAATCTTATTTGCTCCTATAAAATGGTAACTGTGGCTTTGTACAGCTCAGTCTCTGATTCCTCTTGTTTCTCACTTAAAGGTAAAGGTAAAGGGACCCCTGACCATTAGGTCCAGTCGTGACCGACTCTGGGGCTGCGGCACTCATCTCGCGTTATTGGCCAAGGGAGCCGGCGTACAGCTTCCGGGTCATGTGGCCAGCATGACTAAGCCGCTTCTGGCAAACCAGAGCAGCACACGGAAACGCCGTTTACCTTCCCGCTGTAGCGGTACCTATTTATCTACTTGCACTTTGACGTGCTTTCAAACTGCTAGGTTGGCAGTTTCTCACTAAGGGGATAAATTCATTTTAGTTTGCATTTAAAGACAAACCTATCAAATTCACACACACACACACACACACACACTGGGGGGGGGAGATAAGTGAACCAAAAAAAACAGCCATCATTCAGAAGTTGTCTTTAAAATTTGCAATGTATTTCCCCAGCCACGTATTGCATACAGGAATGCACATAACTAGGATAAAATGTGCACCAGAATGCATATATTGCTGAAAATAGCATACAAAAATGCTGTACATTAGAGGAAATTCTGGAAATGTTACATCTCTAGACTGAGCCTAGCAGTAAAGAGCTGGTAACACACAATTAATTTAACTTGTGCGGCTGCTGCATATGCCTATGAATCGCCTGCTTTTAGGCTGCATTTGGTGCCCTGAGAATGGATCCTAAAACCCGAGTCTCAGCACCAGAGCTTGAGACCTGGCAACTCTACTGGAAGAGCCTCAGTACTGGTGGGAATGGTAAGGATGCTGTGGGTGGTTCAGGAATGGAAATAGTGGGTCTTGAGGCGGCATGTTAAGGACACGAAAGGAGAAGCTTGTGCAAGATGTACAAAGAGTGACAGGAGGAGACAATGGAGAGAGCACCAGGAAAGAAGCCGTGTGCATCATAGGGCATGAAAGACCACAGGAATCTAGGTTAAATATATGAAGGGGTACTGCAGCGCTTTATAATTTTGTGTGCATGTACAGCTCCAAACATATGTAAGCTGGGAATGGAATTGTTTTCAATCCGCTGTAGAGGTAGATTTACTCCGCTCTCATTAATTTGCAAGTCAGTTTTAAATCCCGAATACTGGTCTCCTCTGTGAGTTTCCTGAAGGACATCTTGAAAGAACGGTTTGTTTTCTGGTTGAATTGTGCAGCTGGCTCTGCTTCTCTTGGTCTTTGAGGTATGCTCTTCTATTCCCAGGCACTGTTGAATCAACACTGTTAGGTGCTTCGCCCTGCTTGTGATTGACAAGAGCTGTGGATTTTCTCAGAGTTAGCTCACCGCTAGCGTGCAGTCAAATTAACAGTAACAGTGTCAGAGACGGCAGAAGCCCCTGGGCCTTTCCAATTTCAACTTAGAGTACAAAACAATAGGCCGCAAGGGATGGAGGGAGGCATGAAAGGGGAAAATAGTATGGTTTCAGAAAAGAATTGAGCTTTTTTCCTTTGCTATTGAGCTCATCCCAAAATTGCCTACCAGCAAGTAAAAGCAATCTTGGTTTCTGGGAATTTAGCAGTTGGAAACTGAATTCTGACTCAATCCAACATGCTATGCTTTGAAATAGTGTCTCAATTGTAGCAGGCCTTGCTCGCCAATAAACTTTTACAGTTCTCTTTTTTCATTTTGCATTTAATAACACTAGATACAGTGCACTTTGCCACTTAATGTATTGGTTCTGTTTATCAGGTTTCACAGAACAGTGATTTTGATATTAGAAAACTGGATTACAGCAGATGTTTCAAGCATAAATGCATTAACTATAGTATGCCACCAGTCTTTCTCTCATTTGAGCACATGACATGCTGCCCATCTGTTTGTAACACATATTTTCTTAGGTTTGGCTATGGATAATCTACTCCAGTTCCAGGAAGAAAGTACTATGGTCAGCAGTTACAGGGCAAGTATTTGAAAGAGTGGGGCATGAACATTTGACTTCCTAGTTGGTACAGTCTCTCCTTAAGCATTCTCTCCTTAAATTGGGATTCACATTGGGCCCCTCTGCTGCTTCATGCCAATCCCTCTGCCGCTTTCCAGTGGAAGAAACACCTAACATTGGGGAAGAAGGAGGAGAAGGTGGCAGGCACTTCTAATCCCCTCCCCAAGGGTTTTCCTGTTTAGGGAAGGGAAGGGGGAGCAGTAGGTGTGGCACAGACTTACCTTGCACTTGTCTATCCCATTAAGATACCAAAGTTCTGTATTCCTCCATCATGTCAAAGTAGAGAGGTCACATCTCCCCCTCTGATACACTAGCTGAGGAAAGGCTGCTGTCTAGTTGGGAGGTTGGACAACATTGACAGAAGTTAATACTTCGACAGCTCCATCTTCCAATTTCCCAAAGTTGTCAAGCTCACTTCCTTGGAGTATATGCAATATTCTGGTCCTAGCAACATGTCGCTCAAAGCCACTTGGGCACAAAAGACTATAACTATTAATCCGGTACTTGTACTGTATGCCCATGTCCCTCATTGTCTCCGTGTCCTGCAATCAACTCCAGAAACCCCATGTCAGGAGAGAACATTTTAGTAAGTTTTGCTATGTATAGGATCAGCTATACAAATATTCATGTTTTATTTTCCTGTTGATTGTGCCTACTGTTGTAGCTACTTGCTGTTTTCCCCTCACCCCCATTTTTCTATACGCATTTACCTCCAATTCAATTTTAGTTTCACAAATGCCTTTACTGCCAAGAAAAGACAAAGCAATTCAAGAGGGCAGAATTCATTAGTTCATATATGCTTCCAATATTTGAATGAAAGGCTTATGTCAGAGGGGTGAGGGGGGAAAACAAAAAAACTGTCTCTTCTACATTTTTAGAACTTTAGCAGTGTTGCTGAGTGTAGTCGTGACTCCTGGTATCCTGTTGACGTCCCAGCACATTGCAGAAAATTTCTGGGACAGGCATGCTAATTAAATTCTTCTTTTCATTGACTGAGGCTTTCTAGAAATTCAGAGGGACATGAAAGGCAGGCTACTGGTTTGAATAAGCGTACGAGTGTGCTTTGACATTTCCCCCTGAGAATGGCTGTTTTGCCAATCTCTACTATACTTATCTGTATTGAGAATGCAAATGAAATCCAGTCACATTCAGATTAGACATGTGCCTTGAGAGGATGTCACTCTTCTTGGAAATATGAATACTCAAATGACTGGAACCTTCACAAAGTATTACCTCTTCTTTGCAGACTTATTCAAAAACACTTCCAGCTTCTCCTAGCTGTCCTAAAACTCTGTTATGGAGAAACTACCAAGACCACCTGAGAGACTTCTACTAAGTGAAGTTGAAAACCATTGAATTGACTAACTACAGTGGAACCTCGGTTTATGAACACCTCGGTTTATGAATTTTCGGTTTATGAATGCCGCGGACCCATCTGGAACGGATTAATTCACTTTCCATTAGTTTTAATGGGAAAGTTCGCTTCAGTTTATGAACGCTTCAGTTTATGAACAGACTTCCGGAACCAATTACACCCGTATTTCAGTTTATGAATGCTTCAGTTTAAGTACTCTGCGGACCCGCCTGGAACGGATTAATCCACTTTCCATTACTTTCAATGGGAAAGTTCACTTCAGTTTATGAACGGTTACTCCGCGGACCGTCTGGAACGGATTAATCCACTTTCCATTACTTTCAATGGGAAAGTTCGCTTCAGTTTATGAACGCTTCAGTTTATGAACAGACTTCCGGAACCAATTGTGTTCATAAACCGAGGTACCACTGTAGTTGAAATAGTTTCAGGATTATGTGTATCTCATTCAAATTACTAGAGTGGCTGCTGATTGCCTTTTGGTTAAGGGCTGATTTGGATGTCATCATCAGTTCTGTAAATAATAACTCTGTAAATAATAACTGTTGCCATATCGTATTATGGTTCTGATAGACGCTACATAAATAGATCATTTAGGAATGGGATAAACCTGTCCCTTTATTCCCATGGAATTTTCTGATTTTCTACTCCATGGTCTTGCATATTAAAAAATAAATAAAAATCCCTGGGGATATCCTTGGCTTAGGAACTATAAAGTGAATATACATCTAAACACAGATACTGTTCATTGCTTTCAGTGGGATACACATCCACAAATAAAATCTATCCATGGGATACACGTTGTGGTGGGCATCCTCATGTTTAAAGTTCCAGCTATCTTACAGCTTAGAAATCCAGCACCCAAACATTTCTCCCCTTAACATAAAAAGTAAATTTAGGATAATTTTAAATTGCAAAAAGTCAAAGTTTTGAAATTCCAGTTATCCCAAACTGTCCTGTTGTATCAATTGCTTTGTATACTTTTTAAAAAATTGAATATTTTGATAAGAAATTTTTAAGGAAAATAATGTTGCCTAATTTAGAACTGAAACATTTTTTGTGTGTCCCCCTAAAATTCTAAATCGCACAGTATTCTTTAGAGGATGATGAATTAAACTTTTTCAAGCAGGTAAAAGGTTGTATGGTACACTTCCTAGAAGCAACAAGCATTTTAACAGGGAATCATCTATGCCATATACGAGAATAAAAAACTGATGTTGAACTGGTGGAGCTGAATCTTCTAATGAGGGGTTTAACATTATTCAGTGCCCTGCTTAGCTTGGCACCTATGTTTAAGTGGGAAAGATTTTTAAGATTACAGATGTAATTGCTGCCATATACAATGTTGAACTTGATGGAACTTGGTAGTAGGTTCAACTCTCCACGCTGTGACAATATTTCTGTATGTGTAATATTCTGTAGTATTTGCGACAGTTTACAGCAGCTTGACAGGGACACAGATCCCTTCCCCTCCCACTGCTTCTTATTCCCTGTTGCTGTGAGCTTACCAACAACTCTTTGTCCTTGTGTTTTTTGCTGCTACTATCACACTCTCCTGCCCCCGCCTGCTGTCATTTGTCAGGCAGCGAGGAGAATATGTGTTGCTCGCTTTGCCTTCACAGCATGCCTTTCTGCTCTCTACAACAGCAACCTTGCAAACTAATCTGAAGAAGTGTGCATGCACATGAAAGCTCATACCAATAACAAACTTAGTTGGTCTCTAAGGTGCTACTGGAAGGATTTTTTTAATTTTGTTTAATCAAGAAGAGTACTTTAGATGAGACCACCCCACCACTTGATTGTAAGAGACCATTGGACAGGGAGTTGACAATGCACCTATAGAATCCACACTCTGCCTTGGAATCACCATCAGGTGCAATTAAATAAACGAATACCTGGAAATTGAAACCCTTCATGTGCTGAGTTTCAAGTTTTGACCCGTTTTTCGATCCCATTGACCTGCCTCAGTTCTGCCTTGGCCGGGGTCTGACTAGAGAGCCAGCAAACATGGTCCCTCCAGCTGTTTTGGACTATAACTTTTTTTCACCCCAGGCAGCATGAAAGATGGTCAGGGATGATTGCACTCTAGAACATCTGGAGGGTATCATGTTGGCTACCTTTGCTCTCAAACCAGGCAAAGGAAGATACTACCATAATTGAATTTATAATATAGCAGGTTTGCAGAAATGTATTTCTTTTACCTAGTGATGTGTATTGAGTTAGTTTTTTTTTAAAAAAAATGTTCAACACCTTGCTGCTTTTTTAATGTGACAAATAATTTAGACATACTTGAATGCTCATTTTACTATCCAAATTGCAGCAAACTATTGGCACCGAAATGTATCTGTGTCAGGGTTGCATTAGCATGCCAAAATGTCTGTGCCTTGTACTTGAACAAACTACATTATGATAATTTCTCCATGTAAAGAAGGGATAGCTATTTTGAAGCTTAATTCATGCAATTTATCATAATCTTTGTAAAGGTAAAATAACAATATAACCTTTTAAAAGACCCATCAATCTTGTGCTCTGGCCACACTCAAAGGAATCGTACTTTAGCAAATATTTTGAATGCATTTGCTATGAATTTGGCAAATGGGGCTGAGGTTAAAACAAAGATAAATGCTGGAAGATTAATTTAAAAAGCAATTAAAATACTGTGGTTGAATTATATAGTGGCTTTTTATATTAGTTCTTTATTTCATGAAAAAGCATCTATAATTATTTAAGACAGTTAATTTGGTGCATAAATACTTCTCAGTTTCTTCATACACAATACAAATATGGAACAAGCAATTCTGTTGCCACATTTTCAAGGCCTGGACATTCTATCTCTTCTAATTAGTTGCTGTTTGCAACTTGAAATTTCCAGGTATTTCACCACTCTCAAATGTATCTTTAATATATTTGGTGCTGTAAATAGTATTAAATAGCATCTGGGGGAAATGTTTTCATTAATTTAGTTTCTTCTTGCTCACCAGACAGTTTTTAATACACATGAAATTAAATGCCTACAGCATATTTATGTTATGTTAATGTGTCTGGAAAGTTATATTTTGGGGGTTGGGGTTGGGAATGTGATTCCTTTCACTGGTGGCACCAGCCTTGTAGAATGCCCTGTTTGCTGAAGTACAAAATGCCACCAGTGTTGGCATTGATGCCAGCTCCTGAAGATACACATGTTTAAGTAAGTATTCCCCTGAACTGAACTTTTAATGTTATTGTTTTAATTGCTATGTTTTTAATTTTTTGTTTTATTGTATATTTTAATATGCAATATTACTAGCAGTACATGTGAAAATGATCTCGGTGTCTTGCGCGTGGACCACAAGCTTAACATGAGTCAACAGTGTGGTGCAGCAGCAAAAAAAAGCTAATGCTATTGTAGCATTAACAGAAGAAGAAGATCAAGGGAAGTAATAGCACCACTCTATTCTGCCTTAGTCAGACCACACCTGGAACTTTCTGACAGTAAGAGCTATTCAGCAGTGGAACAGACACCCAAGGTGGACTCTCCTTCTTTGGAAGTTTTTAAACAGAGGTTGGCTGGCCATCTGTCATGGATGCTTTAGCTGAGATTCATAGAATCATAGAGTTGGAAGAGACCACAAGGGCCATCCAGTCAACCCCCCTGCCAGGCAGGAAACACCATCAAAGCATTCCTGACAGATGGCTGTCAAGCCTCCACATTCCTGCATTGCAAGGTGTTGGAACAGATGACACTTCCAACTCCAAAACACTATGATTCTAATTAAGTTGTAGCTTCATGACAGACCACTCTGCCCAGTTGCTTTCAAATACTGTTGGAATCACACCAGAGTTTCTGTTTAGGTGATTAAGGCACTGTTTTGGATAAAGAGTAGGGTAAATTGCATTAAATAAATACATATGATTTGATAAAAAACTTCATAGAGACAGCCTGAAGGCAGAAATTACATTAAAAGTTTATGTAGTTTATGAAAGTTTATGAATGCAATATGGTTTATGCATTCTAGTATTACTGAAACTGACACTGTGGTAGTGTCAAGGAAGGCTTGAAGAAAACAAAGTTAGGAAGCTAGGCAAGAACTTTATTATTACTCTCGAGTAAAAACAGAACAGCAACTGGAAACTTCTGATTCTACCTTGATACTGGATACTATGTCCAGTGCCACCTAGTGATTAAATATATAATGGCACTATTCACACAAGTATATTCCTAAGATTCAGGGTGCTTGAGCATGAACTATGCCAAACCTACCTATTTTGCAGTCCCTTTTCAGCTTCATTCTGAAAGGGGATTTACTAAAGGGGTTAAAAGACACTGTATTTTGTGTTTCTGCTCATAATGCAGAATAGAATTCAAAAGGATTGGATAGGCTTTGGTTCAAGGTAAAGGTAAAGGGACCCCTGAACATTAGGTCCAGTCGTGACCGACTCTGGGGCTCATGTTATTGGCCAAGGGAGCCGGCGTACAGCTTCCAGGTCATGTGGCCAGGATGACAAAGCCGCTTTTGGCGAACCAGAGCAGCACACGGAAACGCCATTTGCCTTTCCACTGTAGTGGTACCTATTTATCTACTTGCCCTTTTTACTGTACTTTCGAACTGCTAGGTTGGCAGGAGCTGGGACCAAGCAATGGGAGCTCGCCCCGTCACAGGGATTCGAACCGCCGACCTTCTGATCAGCAAGCCCTAGGCTCTGTGGTTTAGCCCACAGCGCCACCTGCATCCCGTTCTACAGCTTTGGTTCTACAGCTGTATAAATATCATAACTATATATACATTGAAAAAGCGCTATTAGGTATGATCTGATTGTAAATCTCATGTAAACAAAGATGGCATTTCAGCAGTATAAAATATGTTAACAGAAAAGAAGTTATTTTTTAAAAAATGTATCCTCCAGTTATTTGATTACTATGATATTCAAAACTTTGCTTAATAGAAAATAATTGCAGCTTTGCCAAATACAGGGAACTATATAACGTCACAAGAGGGAAAGATTAGAGGGGCATTCATATAAGCATTTCTTTCCTGGTGATGTTCACTTCTTTATTTCCTAAATTTATACTTGTTTGCTACAATACATCATACATGGCTTTATTTTTGTTTCCAGGACATTACTTCCTATCTGGATGCACTCCTCAACTCTTTCTTTATTTCTGTAACAGTTCTTAGAATAGAATCATAGAATCGTAGATTTTATACATCTATGTAGAATTGTAGAGGGTCATCTAGTCCAACCCCCTGCAATGCAAGAATCTCAGTTAAGGATCCATGACAGATGGCCATACAACCTCTGCTTAAAAACCTCCAAGGAAGGAGAGTCCACAAAATCCTGAGGGAGTCCATTCTACTGTCAAACAGCTCTTACTGTCAGAAAGTTTTTCCTTTCTTGATTCAAGGTATGAGTCCTACATTCCAGAGCAGGAGAAAACAAGCTTGCTCCATCTTCCATGTAACAGCTCTTGAGATCTTTGGAGATGTCTATCATATCTCCTCTCAGTCTCCTCTTTTCTAGGTTTAACATACACAGCTCCTTCAAGTACTCCTCATAAGACTTAGTTTCCAGACCCTTGGTCATCTTGGTCGCCCTCCTGTGGACATGTTCCAGCTAGTCAACATCTTTCTTAAATTGTGGTGCCTAGAACTGGACACAGTGTGTATTATGACTTCCTTTGATGCAGCCTAGAATAGCATTTTTTATTTTTATTTTTTGCTGCTGTATCACACTGTTGACATGTTCAGCTTGTGGTCTACTAAGACCCCTAGATCTTTTTCACATGTACAACTGGCAAGCTAGGTGTCCCACATCTTATATTTGTGCAGCTGGTTGTGAGTGATGACTTATCAGTCATGACTCCTGGGAGTGCATAACAGCTTCCCCCCACTTGCAAAGATTTACCCAATTCATAAACATATTTGTTTGCTCACACCAAAAAATAAAGCCACATTTAGGAGCTATGTTTGAACATAGGAGTTTGAACTTCAGAGGACTTAAATCAATGGAGGATACAGTATGCTGTACTGAAGTAAATATACTAAAGCAGCTCTTTCCAAGAATAAAGCCATAGCTCACTTCAAATAGGCAATGAGCAATTATTTGTATGATGAAACTATTATCTTTGAACTACCTTCTCATGTTGTCCTCCCCCAAAAAAACTCTGTTTCCAGAAGAGAACAGGTTAATAATAATAATAATAATAATAATAATAATAATAATAATAATAATTTATTTTTACTCCTGCCACCTAGCTGGGTTGGTGTCTCTGTGCAAGAGTGAATCTGCTGCTTTTGTATTTCCCATGGAAACCATGCTTATGGGACACATGTGTGAGAAACAGAAAACCCAAATGCTCATGTAAGAGCATGCACATTCATTAAGACTGAAACTTTAGTAATGTGATTCTCAAACATGACAATGTTATTCTCTCACTTTAGCTTAAAAATTAAATTTGCACATCGTATTAGACCGTTAGAATCTTCTATGCCATGGGTAGACAAACTAAGGCCCGGGGGCTGAATCCAGCCCAATCGTCTTCTAAATCTGGCCCGTGGACGGTCTGGCAATCAGCGTGTTTTTACATGAGTAGAATGTGTACTTTTATTTAAAATGCATATCTGGGTTATTTAAATGAAATTCGTTCATATTTTTTTCCCCAAAATATAGTCCGACCCCCACAAGGTGTGAGGGAGGGTGGACTGGCCCCCTGCTGAAAACATTTGCTGACCCCTGTTCTATGCAGAAGTTTTCTTTTTTGTTGAAAACTTTCGGTTATATTTTTTCACCCCCAAACCAACCCATTTCTTTTAAACAAAAACCTAAAATGAATAGATGTAATAGCTAAATGTTCTTTAAAAGAAAGTTGAAAACCTTGGTCTTTTTATTCTAGTTTGATAGTTAACTTGCTGTACTGCCTATGTGCTCAAAATAATAATGAGATGATTATCACCTAGAATAAGTCTTTCTTAATTTAAAAATAATTTAGTGAAGCAACATCATTGTGGTAATTATAGTCATCACTAGGAAGAATTAGTCTATAATCAGGGAATCAAGCTTTAGAAGTAGGGAGTTGAAATGTTTTTGGGTTTTAAAAGTTTTATGTTAATAAATGTGGAGGTACAAGTACCCTTAGGACAGGACTAGTTTCAGAGAACTTTTTGAGGACAAGATTACATGATATGTGGGGTTGCTGTGACTGTATTGCCTGATATTTCCATGTTTATGTTAAAGCAACTTCCGGTTTTGATTGGAACAGTGGTTGCTGCTAGCCCAAATTAGAGGAAAACCTGCTGTGGCACAAATAACAACTGGGGGAGACTCAAGAAAACATTCTTTTTATTTTTTAAATAGATTTCTTACCAGCCCTTCACCACAAAGTCACATGGCAGATTACAACAAAATACACTATTATAAAACAAGTAAGACAGCTACAACCATGAAACAAGTGTAAAAATAATTAAAAACAATTCCATATATAAAAATAATAGAATTTCACATATAGAAACAGGTGAAAATAGTTCTAATACAGATGACTGTATTCTGTAATACTTTATCATGTATTACAGAAAAATTTCAGAAACAGACTGGAAAGAGAAGCTGCTGAATTGCAACTCATTACCAAGCTTAAAACCATGGAAAGACCAGTCTAGCTGCCGCATTCTGGATTAGTTGTAATTTCTGGGTCACCTTCAAAGGTAGCCCCACGTAGAGCGCGTTGCAGTAGTCCAAGTGGGAGATAACTAGAGCATGCACCACTCTGGCAAGACAGTCTGCAGGCAGGTAGGGTCTCAGCCTGCGTACCAGATGGAGCTGATAGACAGCTGCCCTGGACACAGAATTGACCTGCGCCTCCATGGACAGCTGTGAGTCCAGAATGACTCCCAGGCTGTGCACCTGGTCCTTCAGGGACACAGGTACCCTATTCAGGACCAGGGAGTCCTCCACACCTGCCCGCCTCCTGTCCCCCACAAACAGTACTTCTGTCTTGTCAGGATTCAACCCCAATCTGTTAGCCGCCATCCATCCTCCAACCGCCTCCAGGCACTCACACAGGAGAATATAGAACATAGAAACAACCTATATCAAATCTGTTTCATTGCCATTGCTGGTAAATTACTGTATTCAAGAGCAAAAACAAAATTCTGGCTTTTTGAGTAGGGCTATTGAAACAAAGGGAATGGGGGGGGACAGGACACCAGGCATGGGGTTTTATATGGAGTAAAAGAACTATGGATTTAGTTCTAGTGCTGAAAACAGATTCCTGGGCTTCAGAGGTACCTTGTTCCTTGTTTTACCTATGACAAGTAAAGGAGAGAGGGAGAGATAGATTTATGAAAGCTATTGTTCTTCGGAATATTCTCTGCAAGGAAAGGAAAGTGAAAAACAAAGAGTGGATTTTGTGTGTGGAGTAGCACATAATATATGCAACCTCCTTGTAAACCTTACTTATTTTGAATGATATGAGAAGGCAACATCTTGTAGTTGCCCATTCAAGAAGATGGGGAGGGAACAGGCTGCCATTTCATAGCAAAATGCATTATGTTGTAGAAATGCAATCTCTTTCTCACCCTTTTTAGTTCTTTGCCTCCATTTTCCATCTCTTGGGTTGTCTCTTTCCCACACAAGGATTCATGGACCAGCTTCCCTGTTCTCCTGTGTGGAAGGTTGGGAGGACTGAAGGTGTCTCTGATGTCTACAATCTGTCCCAGACTCCGTTGCCTCTCATCTTCTCCCACTGTGCCACAAATGCTTCTGCATTCTCCTGCCACTGCTTACCCATCTCCCACCTTTTCAAGCAGGTCTGCTCCTTCTTCTTTTGCTCTGCTGTTCATTTCTCCTCAAAATGAGCAATCCTAATAACTAGTTATTCTGAACTTTTAGCTGATTCCTAGTCTGCATACGTGCAATTTTTACACTGATACTAGAACATTCTCTTTTCCTATAGTTTTAGCTCTGGAGACATCCACTAAACATGCTAAATTCTATTATAACTAATTGAAGGGATCACCCATGCATGGAGTAATTATCATTGTAAGCACCCAAGGAAAATTAGTGTATAACATCTTAATTAAGAATGGGCAATATGATTTCAGTTACAGATTGAAATTATAAGATCTCTCCACCCCCCTGCGCCCAATACTAAGCTTTCCATTTTCTTTCATGTAGTTAATGTTGGTTTTGCTGTGTTGATAGCAGATAGAATAATTAATGGATATTGTGCAGAAAGGGGTAGAAAGGCATAAATCAAAAAAATTAGGAGAGTAATCAATTTTAATGTATGCTAGTGAACATTCAGATCTGGCGCTTGGGTCCACTACTTTGCCACTGTGACAGTCTTTTAGCTCTAAGGTAGTGGTGAAGCTGGTACTCTCAACAGGACAGGATATCATAATGTATCAATGCTGCTTAAATGACACCTCTTGTAAGGGCATGGCCCTTAACCGCTGTAATTTCCCAGCATTTCAGAGCTTGGGTGAACATGGAAAATGCATAAAAACATGTTTAAGCCAAAATGTTTTTTCTTTTGTTAATTGGATTGAATATATAAAACAGCTAGAATGTTCGTTGTGGCTAGAATATTTCTGTCAACAACAAGGCTGTTGCTATTTCTGCTCCAGGGTTTGCATTGGAGGGGGAAAGTCTCAGCCAATTGCTTGGCACCCTCACAGAAAATGTTATTGCCATTATTGATATTGCACATGTCAGAAGCAATTAATGAAATTTTGTTTCATTTTGTTTTGGAAAGTCTGTAACAGTATATTATGGCACCTCACTGCTACTGATGCTTTGTCTAGAATTCTTTCAATGCTGGTGGCATGAGACTAATGGGAGGCAGCAGGCATAGTAGAAACAGCTGTGACAGCTGCCAACCTCACTAGGAAGGAAGGAAGGAAGGAGGAGGAGCTGGATTGGAGGGGGTAATTGTAGCTGTTGACTAAGAAGAAGGGCATTCTTAGACCGAGCTGAACTATTTGACCTATTTGATGCCGCTATTAGATGTTTTCAGTTAATGAAGTTGATTAATCACATAAGGGGAGGAATCTTCCTCCCTTAAATGGGGAGGGAGGAGAGAGAATCATGGAAATGTCAAAAACCCAGACTTATATTGAGTCTGGCCATCAATCCACCCTGTTCAGTCTAGTCTATACTAGCTGACGCCCGTTCTCCATGATTTGAGGCAGGAGTATTTCCCAGCCCTGCCTCTTTCCGCACCACCTTTACTCTTGCAATGACATGTGTAGAGTCTCGGAATCAAATGCTGTCATCTTCACGCAACCTCCCCCCCCCCAATGTTTCTGACAAGCTATTTGCTATGTTTTCCCAGCCCTGAGCCTAGCTTGTTATCTGCTCATTTCATTTTCAGTATGTATTTATTTGTATTTCTGCACTGGCTTTCCATTCATGCTTTGTATAACTCTATTCACCTTGAAAAGTGAATAGTCAGCAATTTATTTATTTTTTTAAGTTTGTATTGTGGGGGAAGCCCCAAATTAACACAGCAGACCAGGGAGACCCACTGTATGGAAAAGGAAGGAATGAAAAAGTCAAATAATAATTATTTAAAATGCAGATTCTCTTGGGTTTGCATGGTTTTTTAAATAGGATCTGCCCAGATCACCATTAAATCACAGATCAGTTTTTTCTCCATGGACTGAACAGTAAAAATAGTGGTTCCAGTGTGGAACCACCATTGCACAAAATAATGGGTGCAAGGCACAGATCTTATGGTTTTTCTCAACAGCACCATCAAATCACAGATCAAAATCATGAAGATAAATAAGGATCTGTGCTTCACACCCATGTTTTATGTTCCATCACAGTACTGGTAATCACTGGATCTGTAATTGTTTACAGTTTAATCCCTAGGGGAAGCAGTGGTTTGATTGTGATCTGTAAATGCAAGAGGATTCGTTTTACTGGATCAATCCTTCACTTAGACATTACATTGGTCCCCCTTCTCCTCTCTCTGTCAGAGTCAGACATGGACACATAGAGGCTTCCTGCTGATCAACCATGAGAAACATGGAAATGTGAAAATAAGGTGTATTTAATTAAGCAAAAATCCATGCAGATTTGTCTGGGGAACATTTAAAAAGAGTTGTATACATTAAGCCATGACATTATTCAGTGGTATGTCACGTTATTCAGTCACCTGTCAAATATTAATGTGGCATCTAATTAATAAATGGCTCATGAGAACAGCCATTGTGACCTCTATTCTTTTAATTTAGTATTGTCATCCACTGTCCACTGTTAATAGTGGTTCTGCTTTTGCTATTAGCAATACTATCTGAGGCTTGATGGAAAAGAAGTACCGTACTCAACTATTCCCACCCACTGGTGAGAAACAACAGCAACATATTGCCTTCATACTGTCAAGACAATTATGGACAGCGATCAAATCGAGACCATCTCTCGTTATTGTATTTTAAAATAAAAACAACCCAATGTGTGTTGTGTGAGAGCCTAGTTTACTGCTCTTTTCTTCAGCAAGGTAAGCCAGGGTGATTGCTGAAACATCACAGATATTTCTGTGTGGCCAACTGGTTGAAGGTGAACTGAGATCATTTGAGGCTCTGCCTCCAATCCACCTTTCCTGTGTTCTGCCCCCCTTCACTGAGCAACTGTAGACTCTTAAAAAGTCAGTGCTCTGGCTTGAAGACAGGCATTGTCTCATGGCCTCCTGCCTGGTGCTGTCTCTACACCATTGGACTGGTAAGGTAGGGCAGTTTGTCAAGTCCAAGAGAAGAGCCCTATGATGATTCTGGCTCTGGTATTATGGGTCTTGGTGCTGTGGGCTTACTGCCTGCCAGCCTCATATTACCAAACAAATGCATATAGAGCATGGAGCTGATAAGCTTTCAGAATTCTGTACCTTTTGACTGGCCTACTCCTCTAAAGAGAAACATTTGGAGAATTCACCTTTTACTCTAAGACATCAGACACGTTAACTACAGTTAAGATTCCCTGAGCAAATAGGGGTGAGGAAGAGTGCAAGCAACATGCTCAAATAACAATTGTTTCTCCAGAGTAATGTAATTTATTCTGTTTGGACGAAGTACAGATAGTAGCAATTCTAAATTAAATTGACATGTCCATGTTTTTCTTCTTCTAGGTTTTAGTTATTGTTCAGAGAGATAATTTAATTCATTATTATGAGTACACTCAGATTTTCTAATACACAAGGAGTACCTGGAATAATTTTTTTTATTATGTCTGATGAAATTACATTACCTTTCCTAAAATAACAAGTACAAAGTTTTCAAAGAATACTGAGTAAGAGGATTTACAAAGACAACATTCTTATAAACAATTCCACCATTTGGTGTGTAGCAGGAAAAGGGTTTGGGTTTTTTTTTTTACTCATATTTATATTAGTAAGAATCCTGAAAGTTTATGGACATTAGAGTAGGCATAGATTCGGCCTTTTGGTGTGGAGACACCTTGAAATGAAAAACCATCTTTTAGATTTCTACCTTTTATGCTGCTGTTGTAATTCTGTTAAGGGGGTGGGGGTGGAGATGGCCACTCTATAAATGACATGGGCCTAATACTTCCGTCAATAGAATATTCACGCAAGAAATTAATGCACACAATTTCAAAGAAAGAAAAATAACCAGGTGTTGTCCAACTTTAGATGTCCTTTTTGGAAGCTAATTACCATGACCCATTTCAGCACTTAAACAGTTTGGGTTGCACCTGATGAGAATGGCTTTTGACACCATTCTGCTGGACCCACTTTGTCAATTGGGAGTTGGATGCACAGTGTTTCGATGGTTCCTCTCCTACCTGAAGGGTTGCCTTCAGAGAGCAGCAGTAGAAAGCACTTGCTCCTGCTTTTAAATGTGTATATGAATCTGTTGGGAGTGGCCATTAGAAGATTTGAGGCAAAATACTATCAATATGCAGATGATACTCAGCTCTATTTCTTCTTACCATCTGGAGTCTGCCAAAGCTGGACAGGTGCTGTATCTGTGTCTGGAGACAATAATGAATAAGGCTCGAGCTCAGCTGGGGAAAGTCTTCTGGTGATGCCATTGTCAGGAGAACTACAACACGCCAGAGGGTCTTCTCAGCAATAGTATCCTGATTACTAGGGGTTGCCAAGACCGGCTCCTGAGGTGAAGGCCCACAGGGATGCAAAAATCACCTATCAGATTATGGTGTGAATAATGTATATATGTGTGGCAACATGACAGTGTTGTTGCAGCAAGATCAAATGCAGGAAAATCTTCCTGTCCTTCTTGCACCGTGGCACAAAGATGTGCTTCTTTTTTTTACCCTTCCTCCTTGCTTCGCCCTCACTCCAGAAGCTTCAAGTACTAAATGTAATAATTTGTAATGTGGCTATTATGGTAAAGTGATGGGGGGGATAAGCTCCTTACCAAGGGTTCAAGGTATTGTATTTTAAACTATTGCTTTCTGTAATTTAGATTTGTGTGTGTGGGGGGGGTTAAATGGTTTTAAGTGCTTTCAGTGCTTTCATTAGGTATCAAAAACCTACATAAACTGCCGAGTTTTAAGCTGGTGACTAAATGGCAACTGTAGCCATCTGTCAAATTTGGGGGCATGGAGTTCCAAAGCCAGTGTTTTACCACAGAGAAGACCCACCTCTGCATCACTGTGTTCCTAGTGGCATGATGCTGAGGAGGGCTTTCCTGATTAACCTTCGCTCCCAGGCACACTAGGAGAGGTGCTCCTTCAGGTATATTGGTCCCAAGTCATCTGTGGCTTTGTAAGTCATTTGGAGAACCTTGGGCATGGGCCAGAATTGTATTGGCAGTGAGACTACCACATTTCAAGCAGACTCTGGAGCACTTGTATAATACTTTCCTCTCATCATTTTGTATGAATGACGCCCTCTGAAAAAAACTCATAAAAAACATTATGGACATGTAGTTTTAAGGGGGTTCTTTCATTACTTTTAAAAGTATTTATATTATGTGGTCAAAACAAAATAATAATAATAATAATAATAATAATAATAATAATAATAATAATAATAATAAATTCCTTCCAGTAGCACCTTAGAGACCAACTAAGTTTGTCATAGGTATGAGCTTTCGTGTGCATGCACACTTCTTCAGATACCTTCAGGTATTTTTCCATCTGGAATTGTTTGCAAATGCTATAATCTGGAAATGCCATTCCACGAATACATAACATAGTTTACTTGACTGGGAACAGCTAGGCCACAAAAGTGAAAGCTTTTACAGTATTCTGTGGATATTGGTCTTTAATGCTTGTTTCCCCCTTCATGTAAGTAATATCACTAACTGCAGTTCTGAATTAATTACTAATAACAGAGAAATAACACTTGCCAAACTTCAACCCTACTTGGCTGTCCTACTGTTCTCCAAGAAAGCATTAGATAAAGAATTCATATGACTAGTTCTGGTTACAGGTAGGTAGCCGTGTTGGTCTGGATCGAAGTAAAATAAAAAAAATTCCTTCAGTAGCACCTTAAAGACCAACTAAGTTTTTATTTTGGTATGAGCTTTCGTGTGCATGCACACTTCTTCAGATACAGTGAAACTTCCATTTCACTGTATCTGAAGAAGTGTGCATGCACACGAAAGCTCATACCAAAATAAAAACTTAGTTGGTCTTTAAGGTGCTACTGAAGGAATTTTTTTTATTTCATATGACTAGTGACTGCAAACAAAAAATCTGCTCGCTCGCTGTCCTTGTTAGGTGCTCACTAGTAAAATTATGTTTATTCTAGGCTCATTCTCAAGGGCAAACATCTTAATGCAGATTATACACATTCTACTTTTTCACACTTTGTGGATAGTTACAGCCGGTTATTTTGCAATGTGAAGAACATAGCAGACTATTTATCATGATATTACTCTTCAGTAAAAAAACCTTTGAATTAGTTTTTTAAAAATATAAGCATGTTATGCAGATTATCAATCATTGTATAGCAGCTGTAGCAATGATTTTGCCAAAATACCCTGCCACTTACAATAGAGTTAATGAAGCTTAATGGTCTACACACAAGCTGTAGATATGATTTATGTATAAAGTTATAGGTGCTTTGAAGTTGATAATAGACTGCAAAGTGAACATAAGATTGGTAGCATATGCAAACATGTATAAATGTTTTCATTGTGCAGGGCTTTTGGGAAATGGCCATAGGCGGTATTGCACTTTTCTAGCCACTGTGAGCCAAATTGACTATTTGTGCTCTGCCCTTTTTCTAGACAAAGAATCTGGAACTGCACTGAAAAAATGGGAAAACATTGAAAAAATTGGATCTCTCCCTCCCCCCCCCCCCGGGCCAAACACATACATACCGGTACATACGTACATATGTACGTACATACAGCCACCAGAATATTGTTGGAATTTACAGCAAACCTATCCAAAGTTGCATAAATATACTTAGGGTGGAATTCAGCTTTGCACTATGATGAACATTCCATCTGCTCAAATATTTCAGCTTGCCAGATGGAACACACATGCTGTTCTTGGGGTTCTCCTGATTCCACAGCCAATTAATTGCAGGGGGAGGAGAGGTAAAACTCTGTTGTTCAAACTTATGTCCTCATACAGGGCTTCTACTGATGGGCTTGTTTGGTGACTCCACCCACAATTTGAACAATTGGGCAATACCCCATTGCTGGTAATTATTAGACTGAATGAAGTCCATGATGGAGGCAATCCTGTTGGCTTTTATGTAGCTGGGTTGCACCCAATAATTATTCCATTTGTTGTGACTTCTGAAACCAACTTGACACTTATTGGCGGGATAAGGTCAGTAGAATCAGGTGTGCCAGTAACACAGCCCACAGAAGCACTAGATCTGGACTCTGACCTCTCCAATCTGGAGTCCAGCAACTAGGAACATTCTGAGTGAGAGGCCCCTAAAACAGCAGCCCCACTCACTACTGTCCCTGAGCTGGACCCTGAGGTAGCATCCTCACAATGATCAGAGTCAGTGCATGGTCAGTCTGTGCACGATCACAGGTGCTATATTTTATGAGAGTTAGCATAAAGGCAAGATAGTGCCAGGACCTCAGAGCAGTTCCTTAAGGTTCTTCATTCTCCAGCAAAGGGGTGGGCCAAGGAACTACATCAAAACTCTGTCAACATGAAAGAACTTGTCTGTTCTCTGGGACCTGCCCAATGTTCTAAATGACCAGTCAGTGGTGCTTGACCTCTTAATTTGCTCTGCTGACTCTTGGTCTTTACATACTCTGGACTGCAACCTGGGTCATTTTCTCCAGGGCGGGACAATGCTTTTTTGAGGTGCAAAAATTAAGGTGTTCTTTTTTTGTTATTGTTCCACTTCCCCCTCATCCCCCCCCCCAAAGAGAAGTATGGACTTATAGGTGTTGCAAACCACAGCCCCCGAACTAGAGGAGAGCTTGTGGGGGTTCGTAAAACTCAGGAATTCCAAGGAAGGATTCTAAAGACACCAGAATAGCCAGTTCTAAAGCTTTATTGCAGAAAGGTGTAGACTTACAGTATCCAGAGCTAGGGCTGCCATGCTTCTGGTTTTCCCCAGACATGTCCTCTTTTACAGAGGTGAAATTACCGTCCAGGGGATTTTTTAGAAATCACAAAAATGTCCAGGTTTTTAAAGCAGCATTTCTAATAATATATCGTCCGACTTTTTTGGGATGGGAAAGCAGGACATCTGTGCAGTCTTTCTTCCACCCACCCCTGCCCAATCTGTATGCTCATTTAACCAGCATCCCTCACGATCTGGGTGTTAAATAAAAAAATTCCTTCAGTAGCACCTTAAAGACCAACTAAGTTTTTATTTTGGTATGAGCTTTCGTGTGCATGCACACTTCTTCAGATACACTTGAAACAGAAGAGTCAGACCCTTATGTATATACAGAGGGTAGTGGGGGTGGGTGGGTGGGAATGGGTGATGGGCTGATAGGAGTGGTAAACCTGTTGATGGCTGTTAACGACTGCTGATGACTGCAATTGGTCCTGCGGGGGGGGGGAAGCAAGGGCTGAGGCGCTAAAGAAAGCTTGATCATGCATAATGAGATAAGAATCCTATGTCTTTGTTCATCCCAGGTGGCTCCTGCCCCCCCAATGCTGCTGCCCACTTTCCTGAACTGTGATGTGCGAGTGCACCCCCAGTGCCATTTTGCGAGGCAAGTGCCCTGCAGCGGGCTCCCCCTTAGCATTTCCATATACTCTGCCACTGCATCTAGTGCAGATAGACATACACCTTCCCTGAATAGTGGACTCTCATACCACATAATAAACAGCTTTTGAAACTGAGGGAATTTTTCTAAAACCGCTTGCTACCAGTTGTGTCTGTATGCTCAAAGCAGGAAAGCAGGGGGGGGTGCTTTTCCATTTCATTTTGGTGGTCCTATGCCCACTGCACATTCTTTCGATGAACATGATTGAGTCTGGCCTAATCTGAAATCCCTCTTGTTTTATTTCTTACTTTGAGTCCTATTGGTCATGCAGAAAAATATTTGGGGATTAAGGCCAGAGTACATTTTTTAGGGAAATAAAGGCATAAAATTAGAGGCATAAAAATGTTAAATCTGGACCACAAGGATGATCTAGAATCTGACTGGGTGGAGTGCTACTAGTGGGTGTCCTGTGGCTCCCTGTTCTAGTTTCAGAATGTTTAATGCTTTCAGTTTTCTCTAAAACTATGAAAGTGAGAAATTTTCATTTCTGTCCCTTTTAGTAAAAGTTCTTATAATAAAAGATGAGTATTCTCCAGCAACTCTGAAGGATTTGATCCATGATCTTCACATACCAAGTTCTCTATAAATATCTTTGTTAGTCTTTGACTTTCATTCCCCCTCAGATCACACTGGTATAAATATATAGGGCTGCCAAGGATCATTATTTTCACTTACAAGATGCCCCATCATTATGTGGAAATGGAGTTGATTGAAGATAATATGGGAAATATCAGGCCCTTGTCAAAATCAGAGCTTAAAAGAGAAATGTATAGAAAATGACAGCACATCCCTTATGGGGAAAATCACAATATTTGGGGTTCTGCTTAGAAGAGACTTTGATAAAGAGGATGCAGGATGTATAAATTACTGTGTGGGGTTTTAAAATGGGACATAAGAATCCGCTTGAGAATCAGCAATATGTTGGAAGCTCACTTAACAAATTTAAAGCAAATGTAATAAAATATTCTGTTCGTGCAAGTGCATACTTGATCTGACTGACTTATACATTATAAGTCATAGCAACCACTCTGAATTTAACAACAAATGATTTAAAGTGTTCTTCAGTCTTGTGTCCCCAGATGTTGTTGGGCTAAACCCCCCATCCTTTGTGATCATTCCAAAGCTTGTTCAGGAAACCAAGCATAACAAGGTAATAAAAATGGTGAATAAAACCCACAGTACAGTATATTGAACTCCTCTCAACTGAACATATCCATTAGGTATCAAAAACTGAACATATCCATTAGGTATCAAAAACATACATAAACTGCTGAGTTTTAAGCTGGTGATTAAATGGCAACTGTAGCCATCTGTCAAATTTGGGGGCATGGATTTCCAAAGTCAGGGTTTTACCACAGAGAAGACCCACCTCTGCATCACTGTGTTCCTAGTGTCATGATGCTGAGGAGGGCTTTCCTGATTAACCTTCACTCCCAGGCACACTAGGAGAGGTGCTCCTTCAGGTATATAGGTCCCAAGTATCTGTGGCTTTGTAAGTCATTTGGAAAACCTTGGGCATGGGCCAGAATTGTACTGGCAGTGAGACTACCACATTTCAAGCAGACTCTGGAGCACTTGTGTATAAGTGTATAATGTATAAGTCAGTCAGATCAACAAGCACTTGTGTAATACTTTCCCCGTGGTACATTCCTCTCATCATTCTGTATGCATGACACCCTCTTAAAAAACTCATAAAAAACATTATGGACATGTAGTTTTGATTTTGTTAAACTGGGAATCTGTCTAAATGGAGTGGTTTTTCAGTTTTCAGTTTTTTCCATTCACGATTTCAAGAAACATTTCTTAACTTGCTAGCTCCATTGAATGAGGCTGAATATTCTTGATACAGTTATCCTAAAATGTGAGAAACTGTTCCCCATGGCCATTTTAAGATCTGACCAGAGTGTTCTCATCATCTTGAACTTTACACATTTAAATGCTTAAGGTTTCATTTATCACCTAATCTTCAAATTCTTCTTTCAGCCTGACTAGTACCTATTATGCAGGCTGGGCTGGCCTATGTTTATTGGTCCCCAAACACATGTTAATTAATTTACCCAATTCCCCCCCTCCCCTGCCGATGAGATTTTCATAAGATCTCATTCTCTACCCAGCTCTTCAAATATTCACATCTCCTCCATCAAGCATGTCTTAGTATTTCATGTTCTCGCTGCCCACAAAAAAGGAAAGATAGAAGCAGCCATACGTTAGCTGTCTAGCATAAAAACTAAGAAACTGAACGATGAATCTAGAAGTCCCCAATCTCTCTTCTGTCGTGAATTTGCTAAACCTAGACAGCATCTTAAAAAGCAGAGACATCACCTTGCCTACAAAGGTCCGTATAGTTAAAGCTATGGTTTTCCCAGTAGTGATGTATGGAAGTGAGAGCTGGACCATAAAGAAGGCTGATCGCCAAAGAATTGATGCTTTTGAATTGTGGTGCTGGAGGAGACTCTTGAGAGTCCCATGGACTGCAAGAAGATCAAACCTATCCATTCTTAAGGAAATCAGCCCTGAGTGCTCCCTGGAAGAACAGATTGTGAAGCTGAGGCTCCAATACTTTGGCCACCTCATGAAAAGAGAAGAATCCTTGGAAAAGACCTTGATGTTGGGAAAGATTGAGGGCACTAGGAGAAGGGGATGACAGAGGACGAGATGGTTGGACAGTGTTCTCGAAGCTACGAACATGAGTTTGACCAAACTGCGGGAGGCAGTGCAGGACGGGAGTGCCTGGCGTGCTATGGTCCATGGGGTCACGAAGATTCGGACACGACTAAACGACTAAACAACAAACGCAGTTTACTTTCTCACAGCCTTAGTACCTCATCTCAATATGGAGATGAGATAATGCTGTTCTACCAAACAGTGTGGTTGCAAGGATTACAACAAGAAATACAAAGGACTTCAAATGGTAAAAAATGCTGTACAACACTGAGTGTTGTGTCTTAAAGAGATTTTAACATTCAGTATTTGTCTTTTTTTTAAAAAAAAAATAGCACTCCTAATGTTATAATGCAAGCTTTTACAATTTTGCCCGTGGTAATTTTATTAATACAATCAATAATTTAAGTGAATAATGTACTTTTGAGTGTGATGAATAAATATGGTGAAATAATGGCTTAAAAGATATTACAATGTTGCTGGATATCCTTCAGATCACCTTCCCTCAGCCAGTGTTTTTATTCATCGAGATGGATTGATGACCACTTGTTGACAGAAATATGCCATTGAGTCTGGATCCCTACATATTCTCTTCCACAAATTAATTTAGCATTATGAGAGTGATCTGCAGCAGGTATTGGGCTTGTCTACTCCCCCCCTCTTTGCACACTTTTGCTTCAGGTTGAGATTAACTGCAGCGTGTTGTGTTATCCAAATCTTGGCAATCTAAGGCTAATCTAAACCATGGTTAGTGGAAACAAGACATCTTTAAGCCATAGTTCATGAATCTGGCTTAATTTCAGTTACCGATAGCTAATATTTACTACAGTTTAGAGTTCAGATGATATTCTAAACTGCTCTTAATCTACACCAGAAGTGGAAGCTTCTGATCTTCTCACACCTACAACAAAGGAGAAGGAAGCATATGAGCCCAAAATTGCAGATGTTTCCTCCAGCCTCATGCAGAGCCCATAACAATAATAAAGAATGCACATTTGAAAGTATATTGTTCTATGATGCTGTTACTGCATCATGTACTTCTACATTATTAAGAATTTAGAATAATGCCTCTATCGACCAAGGGGCTTCTCTAATTTGTTCTAACATTTCATATATTGAGTTACATTTGAAAATCCTGTATATGATATTACTGCAATTCATTGTGCTGTACAACAATACTGTATCACCAGAATAGTATTTCTTCTCTGTCACGTACAGAATGAATTGCTTCACTTATGCGGGCTACCACTGGTGAAAGCGTGTAATTTAGGGGTTTAAATAGGATTGATTTACTTAATCTTATTTGTGTATATTCTATTGATTATGTGGCTGAAAAGTATATTATTATTAATGTCCCTTTGTTCTTACCCATTGCCACCATGTCCCCACCCCAATAGTATTTTATTTTCTGTTTCAATCACCTTTTCCTTATAGAGTCATAGTGTAACACCCTAATCTATAGCTAATATATTTCTGTATGAAATATATCATATTCTAATAAATTTAAATACATAATTAAATGTCATCCATATACCTTTGATGTCTGAAGCCCAGTTTTCATGTTATTTGTGCTATGTGCCACCACATTTGGGAGGATGAAATTGATACTTTGAGTCAGGACACTAGTCCCTATTCCTCAATATACTTGAGTTCTTTGCCGCTACTGCCTCACACTCAAAGGGAGTGTTATAGCTGAATAGGGCATTGCTTCTAACCTACCCACTGAACAGCAGGGTTAGGCCACATGTTAAGAGAATCTGAATGGCATATCTTAACCAGTTAACAGAATGGAAGTAGTCCTTAAGTTAGTTCCTGGCTTGCAAATGGTGGGTAAGAGATAGGAACATTTAGGGCCCATGATCACAGAGTTGGGCTTATTGCAATTATGTGCTCAATTTGGTTTGATCAATAAACAAAGACAAATGTATGCATATTCCAACTGTTCCTGTTTACCATGGGCAGTCTGCTTTCTAGCCCCTGCCTTTGGAGAATCACTGTCCAAAATGCTTGGGACTAGTTTGAAAACAATATTAGAAGCTCAACAGGAGTGTATACTGCAGATCGAGGAAGTTGCCTTGAGGGCCAAATGGATGCCAGAGTGTTTAATGAGCAGAGTTAAATAACTTATTAGAGGCAAGAAGGCTTCCTTCAAAAAATGAAAGTCCTGTTCAAATCAAGAGAACAAAAACAACACAAATGTTGGCAAAAAAATGCAAGCAGAGAATAATGGATGCTAAAAAAGAATTTGAGGAGTACATTGCTAAAAATAGTTAATACCAAAAATAAGTTATTTAAATATATTAGTAGGAGATCATCTATTTTGTGGTTTTACATTTTGATTTTTTTCTGTGAACCGTCCTGAGACCTCTGGGTATAGGATGGTATAATAATAATAATAATAATAATAATAATAATAATAATAATAATAATGCAGTTGGACCCTTGCATGATAAGGGAGTCAAAGGTATGCTAAAGAAGGATAAGGAGATTACAGAGGAATATGGATTCTTTCAATCAGTCTTCACAACAGAAGATATAGGGCAGATCCCATCTAACTTGGAATGTATCACACCTAAGTGGATGATGCTTTATGGTGTGTACCCAAAATTACAGAGTACTGAAGTCCATAGTGTCAGGAAGGTAGGTGTGTTGCTTGGTTTGTCAGATTGTAACTCACTAACATACAGTTTTGTTTATTTACTTAAAAGAGTGATTTTTTTGTGAAGTTACTAAAGTTAAAACAAAGTAAAAAATTCCGTCCAGTAGCACAGGCACCCCCAAACTTCAGCCCTCCAGATGTTTTGGACTACAATTCCCATCTTCCCTGACCACTGGTCCTGTTAGCTAGGGATCATGAGAGTTGTAGGCCAAAACATCTGGAGGGGATGCCTGCAGTAGCACCTTAGTTTGTCATTGGTATGAGCTTTCGTGTGCATGCACACTTCTTCAGATGCACTGAAACAGAAGTCACCCGATTCCCACATATAGTGAGAGGGTGGTTTACTCATCTTAAACATTTGCAAGCAAATGTAGCATAGCATCACTATGATGTTGGTGTAACTTTCATGGTAATGGATTTGTGTAGCAGTAAGGTTGTTTCAGATGATGTGCCCATCTCAAGTCAGTATTTGCTGGAATAGCCAAGCTTAGGATCAAGCTGCTTAATGTTTTCAATTATGGAGTATCACAGTTGCTATATTTTCTCCTCTGCTCTTCTCTGTGACACCGCTCTACTAAGGAAGAACACGCCATCTCCGTTTCTCTTGCATACTGTGGCAGACTTCTGTAGGTAGAGCACAAAGTGCTTGTTCAATGAATGGATTTTTAGTACTATCTTGTATTTTTTTGTTCCTGTAGCTCTCTCAAGAAATTTCTCATTACATTGTGACTAATGATTGTTCCTCAGACAGTCATGCCTTTTCTTTCTTGCTTTAGTCTGCAGAATAAAAAATAGAGGCCAGAGGCCCACAAAGGCAGCATGTAAAAGAAAAGACATTACTGAATGATAAAAGAGTTTCCTTGCTGGGAGCATCAAAAGCACTGATATTTTAAATGTGCGCCATAAAGAGGTATGCAGTTAGCATCCATGTTAGGCTTCCCTACATGAAATAAAATACCCATTTGCTTCCCAAGGGAAGATAAAAATGTCTTCTTTTTATTTTAATCTAATTGCTCTGTTTATGGTTTTCCTTGGTTGGGCTTATTAAATCCATGGCCCAAGTCTATTCTAAAGATGTAAACACACAGAAAAAAATAAAACCCAGAAGTAACAGAAATTTATATGCTTGAAGGTACAAATTCCATTAATAGGACATATTTATTTTACACAATTCTTACTTTTGCTTGAGGGATGAAATTCTTTATGTAACTTTGTTTCTTTTCTAAGTAGTATAAATATATTTTTTGGTATTAACTTTATGTAGGGTCTGACAATATAATATTGAGAGGTTCGCAGTGAGTTTGCAAACCTCTCTTCTAGTGTCAATGTGAAAATATCCCAAGATGATAATTTATAGGATTGCAATTCTATGCATATTTACTAAGTAGTCATTCTGAACTCACTGGGACTTAGGAGTAAACATTTTTGGAGCAAAGATACATCTCAAATTTCCCAGAGTGAAAGGGCCTACATTAATGATTAAAACAATAGCTTCTGCTTGGAATTATATGTTTACAGCTTGTTGTAAAAAACAACTACCCTTTGTTGGTATTACCATGTTCTGGGGAATTATTCTGGGAATTTTGTTTGATTATAGCAGTTATTAAAATGGGTTTCAGCACAAATATTGGAACAGAAACTGTGCACTGCAGCATCTGCACCTCAAATTACAATGACTGTCACAGTCGGGGTCACCAGCTGAAAGTTGGAAGGGACCCCAAGTGTCATCTAGTCCAACCCCCTGCTATCCAGGAATCTCAGCACACCGTCCCACATCTGATTGAAAACCATACTGGAGTCTGCTTAGTATTGCAAATGTGCTAAGGAGTTTTATTGCTGCTGCAGTAGAAGCAGTCTGCTGTCCCTTCTCGGTCTTCCCATCAGACCAGAGAAGCCCCCTGTTCATCATAGGGAAGGAAACAGATAGCCCATCCAGCCACTTTATTCTATTTCTTTTATCTTCCGTCTGTCTTCTTCTGGTTCCTTCTTTCTGTGGCTCTTGCAATGGCTCATAAGCCATCCAGAGGAGACTGGAGACCATTCTGGCTTTGCATGAGCATACAGCTGGTCTAGCAACTTCTTCTCCGAAATAGGTTGTATCCAATGGTGTCGCTTACCGTGTTTCCCCCTTTTTAAGACACCGTCTTATTACTTTTTTTTCTCAAAAAACCACAGGGTGGCTTATTTTTGGTGGGATGTCTTACTGGTACCGGTATTTTTATTACGAGTCTGAGGGAAGGGAGGTGTGTGCGTCCCTGGTGCAGCCCTCTCTCCCCGGCCCTGGGATGTTCGCGAAGGGCTGCTCTCTCTCTCCTCCAAGGTGGGGACTCACTTAATAGCAATCTGCTACACTGGAGCTTCTTAAATCTAAACCAGTATAATGGAATCTATCTGTGTGATACAGTCCTAGCAGTAGCCTATACCTAAAGCAAGTAAGGATCTCTACCAGCCAGCTGCCCAAGACTGCAAGACTGTCTGAAGTTCCAACAACATAGCACTTTGCAGTGCTATCACTGATAGCAAAGAAGCTACCTGCTGAGAACAAAGAAGCCAGCTAAGCAGCAATTAAGATTGCTGACTTGGTAAATGGTAGCAATTGAGAAGCAATTGAGCCAGCGAGGTGAGGAAGCACGTGTTGTTAGGACCGGCAGTTTAACTTTTGTGTAAAGCAGCGTTTAGCAGCTCCTTTTAGCAGCTCGCAAACAGCGAAGGAAAAAGTCCTTAATAAATAAATAAAAGTCCCCAAGGCAAGGACTGCGATCCAGACTACTTACAAATCCTTAAAGGGGCAGCTCCACAGACAACCAAGCAGCATAAGGTAGAAAGAAAACTGCAGCAGGATTTTTAAAAGGCTGCTTTATGCCCGGTAAAAGCAATGAGACAACAATCAGACACGGGAGATTCCCGTTAAGAGGAAATCAACGTGCATTGAATGGAAGGGAATTTAGGGAAAGGTGGGGGGAAGCGAGAGGTGGGCTGTGTGTGTGTGTGTGTGTGTGTGTGTGTGAGAGAGAGAGAGAGAGAGAGAGAGAGAGAGAGAGAGAGAGAGAGAGAGAGAGAGAGAGAGAGACACGCAGGGGGGGGGGAGAGAGACAGACGCGCGCACGGAGGTCTCTCCCTAAAAGGGAAAACAGCCTTTGCATTCTTCAATCGCCCCTCTTTTCTTCCTCGTGCCTTCATCTCCTCCCCACCCCACTTTTCTCCCCTTCACCAAGTAGAGCTTACACAGCTTGGCTAAAAAAATTATTTTTGGATCTTTTTATTTAAAAAAATGCTCTCAGAAACGGGGAAGAGAAATCACAAGGCTTCGGCAGCCAGCAGCTACGGCTGTTCGGTGCATTTTTACAAGCTTTTAAAGGAAATACGTGTCTGTGGAGCGACAGCAAAATGGGGAGAGATTTTTAAGGGGGGAGTTGGCTGGCAGGAGGGGGGTTATTGCTAGTGGGTGAAGGGTCTATCAGTATGTCTTATTTTCGGGGTATGGCTTGTATCGCGCAATTGCTTAGAAATCCTGCTATGGCTTATATAATGACTACGTCTTAAAAAAGGGGAAACACGGTAGTTGACAATAAGGGCTTTCCCACTTATCAGAGCAGCACAAACTCTGTGAAAGAATGTGTGACATTATAGTAGTGGGGGGTAGTTTAAGTTAGTATGTTAATGGTGTAGATGCTTTTTATAGTGAATGATATGGCATTGGGATTAATTAGGAAAATGACAGTATGCTGTAATTACAATGTTCAGGGTGTGGCTACTTTTTTGAACCCTCAGTACGAGGCACATAGAAGGATAGACATCCTTGTAGTAATACAAGACGTAAGTAAGATTTTAAATGAACACACCTCGTACCACCCTGTTATGGGCTCCTTGGGAAGGAAGGGTAGGATATAAATTCAAGGATTAATAACACTACCACCAAAATTGAAAAGGAAAAAGTGATAGCAGGCAGGTGTATAAGCATGAGGTGACTATGATGACTGTCCTTGGTGGCAAGAAACATAGAATGTTAGCTTGAGAAGATAATGATGCAGTTAAGTGCAGACATTGGTACTCAAGGTTGTTCTTTTGGCACCAGTGTGTGTTACATCTGCCCTGAGCAGATCATTGACATGAACTCTGCAGAACCTCTAATTATATCACTACCTGAGTTCGAATCCTTAAACTAAAATTCTGTGCATCAAAATCAAATCAAAATTTCACACCTTTGGTCACAGACAGCATCTGTCCGTGGTTCTGCAGTAATGGGAACGGATGTTGGATTTCATCTTCTGTCTCATTATTTGAAGAACAAATTCTGCTTTTCTTTGTTCAAGGAAGAGTGGCAAGTAGTTTTGATTGCAAGTGGCGATGTGAGGGTCACACAGGAAGTGTGCAGAAATAGCATACTTAACTGATGTGTTTTGCTGAGTCAGAAAAAGTGATTGCCAGAAGATGAAGAAGTCGAATAGAAACACTGGAAATGATCAAGAAGAGGGGAAAGTAGGACACTGAATGTTGAATGCTGTACAAGTTTTTAATAGTCATTGCATCTGTATTTGTTTAAAAACAATTAAAAATTGTGGTTTTTTTTAAAAAGTAAGACACTGAGAGAGAACTATGCGCTCAAGGACTTCAGAAAGAAAATGAAAGAGATAGAATGATAGTACAATAAGGATAAAATATTAGACTGGTTTTTGTTTTTTGTTTTTAAAAGAAGGGCAGACCTAACTATGAAGTAACAAGGGCGGACTTAAAGGAAGACATAGAACTAGAAGACAGGGAATAAATGTGAATATGAAACAAGGAAAGTAGAATTGGTGGAACAATGTATTTCAAAAATGAAGACAGGACCAAACAAAGAGTACCAATAGTAGCATGGAGTAATAAAAAAAACCAGAACAAAAATGGATCTCTAAAAGTGATCAGGAAAAAATGGCAAAAGGAGGAGCATTTTGATATGATGATAATTGAATAAGTAGCATTTGATAAAAGCAATGCATAGTCATGATAAAGAGCATTTGCCAGAGGAGTATTTTATTTAGCTATAGTATATTGACAGTTGCACAAATGTCAAACTACAGTAGCTAAGGATCTGGCCATTGGTGATTTTTCTGAGATTTCCCTGTGCCTGCCAACTCAAGTGTGGGAGCATTTTGAGACTTCTAGCGGGTCTTTTCTTCTTTGTCATTCCCAGGGCAGGGTGAGGATCAGTACGACACGTGTCTTCCCATTCTGAGATGCACAGAATTTTGGCTACATCCAAAATAGTGGCTTTTTATTTTAAGGTATACATCTTAAGCATACTTGTACAACCCAGCACAGTTAGTAAAATGAAAAGTTACTGAGTACAGATGGCCCAAAACAAAGCTGAAATTGAATTGACTCTCTGTCTAGTACACCACCTGCATGGATCACTCATAACTGTTTTGTTGTATTTTTTCACTTTTGCCCAGTCTAATCAACGAAGAAACAAAAAGGATATAGACCACTCTGTTTTCATACCTCAGCTCAGACCACTGCTCTTTATTACATTTTTACAGAATCTTTCCTGCTTTTACTTATGCATTATAAGTGATAATGCAACTGCCCAATCGAGCACAGTCAAGTTTACTATGCCGTGCCGTGCCGTGCCGTGCCGTGCCGTGCCATGCTATATACTCTGCCTTACAGTTTTAGAAATGCTGCTTTAACTGTTCTGCAAATGTCTGATTGCTCTAACCATGATTTAAGGAAGCAACTTGATGAGACTGGACTGACAAAAGATATTTCACTTTGGTGTAGCAAAGCAGAATGGCAGTTTCATTTTAACAGTAGCAATAATTCTCTGTAATTTCTGAAACAGTAACAACCTTCTAGCTTCCCTCAACCCTCTGCCCACTATATGTCTGCTACTTCTTATTTGCTTTTAAACTTCAAAAATCCTATGAAGAAAATTAATTCTGAACCCCGTAAGCTCTTTCTGCCTGACTTTATATACATCTCATGCTAAGTGATCTCTGCTCCCTTGTATACACAAGAAACCTTGTACTCTAGATGTGCCAGTTTTGTTTAATTACTTTCACAATCTGCTGACTATAGGACATGCGCTTGATATATTACACTTGAGGTTTTTTGTCTTTGAGAAAGTTGTTCCATTAGATTTGATTAGTTTTTCTAGAGAGGGCGGTGAGTGGTTGGCAAAATATTACATTACAATTAAATTGAAAAGACAATGCTGATTTGAATCATAGTCCAGTAACAACAGCTATATGTGGTACACATATAGTAAATTTCACATTAATTATTTCAGAGTAGAGCCAGCAATGTTACTGCTCTGAATGCATTACATTAAAAGAAACAAAAGGTCGTAGAATATTCAGGTTTTGCACTTGGGCTATATGGACAGATTTTGTGGCTGTGGGCTAAGGATGGGGCAACTCTATCAATTTCACTTTCTCATTTTTCCAAGCATGTATTCAGTTCTCCACATTTCCGTTTCAGTTTGAAAATTATTTATTCTTTAAATAATCCTCATAAATATTAACAGCAGTTTAATACCATTTTCTCCTAATATATAGCACATTTTTTGTAGTATCATTTTGGGACACATTTCTTGGCTGGAAAACTCCATTGAAAATTCTGTTTTGGTAAAGTTTAGAATATTTTTACTTCTCGTTGTTGGAATAACTAGTTCAGACAACATGCTGTTACAGTACGAGCATTAAGTTTAATGTGAACTGGAATTTTTGGCATCTCCTTTATTCTATTTTGCTTTGTTATTTTTTGGCATTGATAGATTGGTTTTACATTTTTTCTCTTTAGCATATAAATTTTATCTTTCTATATGTTTATATTATTTATTGTAATAAATACAGTGGTACCTCTACTTATGAATAACTCTACTTATGAATGTTTCTACTTACGAATGGAGCTCCATCCGCCATCTTGGATGCGGTTTAGATAGGATTTTTTCTACTTACGAATTTTTAGATAGGGTTGCTTCGACTTACAAATTTTTTCTCCCAATGCATTCCTATGGGATTCGACTTACATTTTTTTTCGACTTACAAATGTGCATTCGGAACGCATTAAATTCGTAAGTAGAGGTACCACTGTAATTTTAAAACACTTCCCAGGAAGTTCTGGTGTGCCTCCCTGGGCAGAATTGAGCCTAGATGTCAAGCAGTATCACTACTGAGCCATACTCTCCCTGTCTTTCTCATGGCACGAGTCGCCAAAGAAGGTGATTGGGGCTGCCTCAGTGCCACAAAAGCCCATTGCACTACTACTAACAAAAACTGCTATGAAAAATGGTATTGAGAGCAGATTTTTCCAAATGTCAAGTGCCAAGAAAGTCCGTGGCTCTTCTTTGTGTGCTTCCTTCATGAGAAGTCTGGAGGGTGACAACATGAGACAGCACGAGAATGGGCCTTTTCTTTGGCAATTCACTGCTTGTGGACTGCTTTCCCCAGAGAGGCTCACTAGGCACCTTCATTATATATATATTTTCTCCCCACCCATTGGCTAATTAAACCATCTGTAGCCTTTTAAACTGTGGTATTGGTTTTGTTTGTTACTGAGGTACTAAGGTATGTTTTCTGTGTTTTAGTAACCATCCTGTGATCCTCGCATGAAGTGTACGGTAGTATGGAAATTTAATAAATAATAATTAATAATTAAACAAACAAACAAACAAACAAACAAACAAACTAAAAGTACCTGAATTTAATCTAAATAGAATGGTAAAGGACTGTAACAATAGAAAGGTAGGAAATCCTGCCCTGGGACACAGTGAGGCAAGATACACCACTGTATATCCATTCCTTCAATATTTTACTCCTCCTGAAATATATTCTGAAAAGAATAGTTTGAAAGCAGATTTTAAAAAACAACAACAACTGTTCATGCGAATGCTAAATTATTGATACTTTGACCTCATATTCCTTGGAATATTTTGTGTATTGGGCAAAACTGACAGCCTTTCACATAAAATCTATATATTCAAATACAAAAGATTTGTTCTACATGGTGCTAGAAAAGGAGCAGTGTTCTTTATAGGGCAGCTTGTACAGTCTGCCTTATATTTCTGCCAAGGAATTAACACAAAAAAGCTGGTGTGTATTAAAAATGCAGACACTTTTACCATTCAGGATGTAAAAGGTGCTAGAAAACAGCATTTACTCTTGTATTCAAAGCACACCATAAGATCCCTAAATGGAATGAGGAATCTCTGAAGAATCCATGTTGTTGATTTCATGTTCAGCACATCAAAATGAGGAAAGGGCCTATCTATTACACACAGCAAATCAAATGCAAATTATGGTTTTGGGTTGCATAAAGTCTGGCTCCAAAATGTTCCAGGTGCCCCAGCTGTTTTTGATGCCGATACATTGGCATCAGTAATGTAGAAATAGCTTCCATTCCCAGCACAAATATTTCAGGGCTCTCAATGTAACAAATTGAATAAGGAAATTGGTTTCTCACTTGATCCTAGCTCCTGCAATTTCTGTCCTAAATTACTTTTGTGAAGCTGGATGAGAAACAAAAGCGTAAAGATATTTCCACTTTACCAAAACACCAATATCACAAAATAAATAGAGTATACCTGCTAACAATGGAAACAGGCATTTTAGTTATTGAATTAGTGGCAGCTATTTCCATGCATTCACATGATGTTTTATTCAGATTCTGCTGGAAAAAAGAAGGAACACCACCACTATCATTGAATTGAATGAAAACAACTCATAGTTTTATTTAAAGAACTGGAATAGCTAAGCTGGCCCTGAGCAGGATTCCCATGCCAATTGCTGCTCTTTTACTGCCCATGCTTGGAGTCAGGTCCCCAGCAATAGGCCATTCATCTTTTAGGCATTGGAGCCCTGCCTGCTATTTGTGCTATGTATCTCCACCCAGTGACTTCTAAGTACATTGCAAATTCACTCATTTTCTGAGTTGCCGGAAAAGGATGCTGTTGTAACGTAGGGTTCGTGATTTCAGCTCTCTTGACATAATATGCTGGAGACAGTTCTCTAGTAACACTTCTTTATTAAAGTAAACAAGACTGAGCTCTGAGGAGAGGAAGGCTACATTTATAGGGATGGGGGACTAGCTAGAAAGGGAAACATTTTGAAGGGAACAATATCCGGCAATCACAGCGCTGCCTTTTGGAGGAAACCAATAAGACAGAGGATCCAAATACAGCAGCTTAAATGAACCAATAGTAGCTGTACCTTCTGGAACCAAAAGGCAGTTACTTTACCCTAATGCAAATACAGACAATAGTAATACAGATATAAAATCCTTTGACTCAATACACAACAGATGCTTTGTCCTTGAATATTCCTTATCAAAGCTTCATCAGTTGGGGGGGGGTTAAAGTGTGATTTGAGGGATTTACGAATAGAAGAAGAAGGAAAGTTAAAATTGAAAGAATATGAAGAGTTAAAGCAGTATGTTCAGACTTGGCTGCATCATAAACAACTAAATGAGATTTTTAAGGAAGATAACAAAAAAGGATTTAGTTACACAATCTCCAGATTTCAAAAAGAAATTATAGAGGAGAACTCTAAATTATTTTTAAAAAGCGTATAATATATTATTAGAATGGGAAACTAAAGATGAAGAAGGATACTGACAAGCTGGAACGTGTCCAGAGGAGGGCAATCAAAATGGTCAAAGGCCTGGAAACAATGCCTTATGAGGAACGGCTTAGGGAGCTGGGTATGTTTAGCCTGGAGAAGAGAAGGTTAAGGGGTGATATGATAGCCATGTTCAAATATATAAAAGGATGTCATATAGAAGAGGGTGAAAGGTTGTTTTCTGCTGCTCCAGAGAAGTGGACACGGAGCAATGGGTTCAAACTACAAGAAAGAAGATTCCACCTAAACATTAGGAAGAACTTCCTGACAGTAAGAGCTGTTCGGCAGTGGAATTTGCTGCCAAGGAGTGTGGTGGAGTCTCCTTCTTTGGAGGTCTTTAAGCGGAGGCTTGACAGCCATCTGTCAATAATGCTTTGATGGTGTTTCCTGCTTGGCAGGGGGTTGGACTGGATGGCCCTTGTGGTCTCTTCCACCTCTATGATTGTATGATTCTAAGTCAAATCTGTAATGATCAGATGGGCACAAGATTTGGGGCATACTTGAAGATTGTGAAAAATTATGGAAAGTGAATTTGAAATTCATGGATTGAACATGGCTTAAAGAGAATTACATGAAAATGATGTAAAGTTGGTATATTACACCAGTAAAAATGGCAAAAATGTATAGAATAGAAGAATTGTGGAGATGTAAAGAAAAGGAAGGCACTTTTTACCATATGTAGTGGGAATGTAGAATTATCAAAAAATAAATAAAAAATTGGGAAATGATATATCATGAATTGAAAAAAAATGTTTAAAATGACATTTGTAAAAAAAACAACAGAAGCCTTCTTGATAGGTATCTTAGGCCAAGAATTGCCGTAAGAAAAAAGTAAACTATTTATGTATGCTACAACAGCGGCAAGAATTTTAATAGCTCAAAGTTGGAGGACTGGAGAAGTTGGAGGAAAGAAAGAACAATGGCAAGAAAAACTGGTGAACTATGCAGAGTTTGCAAATTTAACAGACAAACTACCTGAAAAAGACAATAATGGCTTTGAAAAAGAATGGGAACTTTTTACAATTTATCTGCAGAAACAACAAAAAGAAATTGACTCACTGGAAGAATTTGAATAAACTTTCACAACTTTAATGAATTAAAATACGAAGGATGACAATGTAACCATATTCAATAGTACATATACATGCAGAATACAACAAACAATGTAATAAACCAGAAGGGGAAGATGAGGAAAGCCAAGGGGGAGGACGGGGATCATAAAAGTATGTTTGGATTGGATAATGGTACGGTATATGACATTTGTTATTACAGAAAAACTTAATAAAAAATAAAACAAAAAGGTGAATTGAGGGGGTATATTCTATTCAAAATGATTGATGATTTTCCTTGAGTCAGCATCTGGATCATGGTTATAAAATATGGTGCACTTGTATGGAAATATTTTCTTATTCTATCATGAGGAACATAGTTTGATTATCAAATGAGACTTTCAAACACAGCACATGTGTTTTGCTGATGCACTTTATTGCATGGATGCCAACCGTTTCTGGATTCTACCATCATTTTTGCCTAGAAGAAGTTCCACTTTGCCAGAACCTCAGCTGCAAAATCGAAAGATAGACTTGAAGCTTGGTGATGCATGGCAGCCTGGAGGAAACGGTTAAAGCTGACAAGCGGGAATGTTGCCCAAAGTATTGTAAACATTGACCTTTCCTCTTAGATTAAATGCTTCATTTATATTGTGTGGACTGAAATGAAAGCTGAGTGGGGTAGGTCTTCTTTTAAGTTTGTGAAGTCTACTGTAAGCAAAAATAAAATAACTTAAATAAGCAAAAATAAATTAAATAACTAACAATGTTGATGTTTGATGTTTTACTGTGGTTTTGTAACTTGTTGGAAGCCACTCAGAATGGCTGGGCAACCCAATCAAATGGGTGGGATATAAATAATAATAATTATTGGTATTGGTATTATTCATTTCAGCGAGTCTACTCTGAATATGTCGTAGTTAACTATCTAATTTAAAACAACATTATGAACTATTGATCATGTTAGTCTAATTAAATCATTAAAGGTAAAGGGTAAAGGGACCTGACCATTAGGTCCAGTCGTGACTGACTCTGGGGTTGTGGCGTTCATCTCGCGTTATTGGCCGAGGGAGCCGGCGTACAGCAAGCCCTAGGCTCAGTGGTTTAACCCACAGCGCCACCCGTGTTGCATAACATAAGTTGCATAACTTATGTTAAATAGCAGACCATGAAATGGATAACAGTGGTTTGAGCCTTACAGAGTAACCTTAAAAAAGATATTTAAGGTTTTTATCTTTCTCCTAAGTAGATGGTAGCAGGGAACATTTGGGGGGATTCAAGGGCGTTGTAATGATGGACATGGGCTGTCCACCTGTTGCGATGGAATATTCTGAAAATCTCAATGTCAATTGAAGTGGGGTTTCCTCCCCTTTTAACCAGATCTACTAAAAATACAAACAATTCTCACATATTATATGCATTATTGTAAACGTGATATTATACACATATTATATGTGCATCCATTTGAGCTTACCTAAAGCACTCAGTACAAGGAACAGACATGGGCAAGGCTTGCTAAGGTCAGAACTGGCGCCCTCATTATATACCTTTTGGTGCCAGGCAAAAACGTTCCTCTTTAACCAGGCCTTTGGCTGATTGACATCCAATGCCCTTTTAAAATGTGTTGTTGAAGGAGGGATTATTGTGTTGTCTTTATTTTTGTTTTATGTATTTTCTGTTTTTATATTGTGAACCACCCTGAGACCTATGGGTATAGGGCGGTATACAAATTTAAATAACAACAACTGCCAAATTCCATTTAAAACCAATTCTTCCTCCATCTTTAGCCCCCTGTGTCTTGTACCTTTCCATGTGTGTTGGTGTTATCTTACCAGGGATCTGAGGATTAAGCTATTATATTCAGTATAATCAAGCTGAGAACTATCTGGGAGCTCTTCATTGGGAAAAACTTCTTTTTCTCTGCCACTGATTCTATTTAAAAATTTCTGCGGTTTCTGCATCACATTTCAGAGAAGCAGTAGTGGTGGTGTTAGTAGTAGTAGTAAAACTAATAATAATATTTTTATTGATACCCCAGCCACTCTGCGTGGCTTCATCAAACAATTACAATAACAATCTGATCCAATACAAAAAAGTCACAGTAACTTTAAAAAACTTACATCAAATAAAGCAATATTCAACATTCCATTAGAAACTAATAGTAAACAGTAGACTTAAATTACAGGTAGGTAGCCGTGTTGGTCTGACGTAGTTGAAACAAAATAAAAAAATTCCTTCCAGCAGCACCTTAAAGACCAACTAAGTTTTTATTTTGGTATGAGCTTTCGTGTGCGTGCACAAATTAAATATCAGCAAATAATAATTAAATAGTTTATATTTATTGTCACAGTGGCCGGAGTGGACTACTTCAGAGTAACGACGCTACGCAGCTCTGCATTTTATTCTTTTATTGGTGCTGCGTATTTACAGTGCTCAAGTCATTGCTATTTACACGGAGCGATGTTGTCAGTCGGTTTCAGAACCTCCTAATGGCTTTTGGCGCGTCTTTCTCCAACACAAAAGCTTTGGCAGACCCATCCTCTTGCCCCTCCTCTTCCTGCGTAATTCTGGAGTTGGGGGGATGGGTCTTCCCCCCTTACTTGCCCCTTCCTGTCCCACCTGGGACCCTGGCTCCTCTACCTTGCCTGAGCCTCGGACACGACTTCCTGCTTCCCCACTGGAATCGGAACTCTCCCTGCTTTCCCCTTTGCTCGGGGACGGGCTTGAACTCAGGAGGGGAGGGACTTCGCGATATCCCCTGTCCCTCACATCCACCCCCCTCCCAAGCTCTCCTTCACCCCTCCCCAGGCCCCCCCCATGTGTCGGTGACGACTGGAAGCCTAAAAACTCGGTGCTCTCCGAGCCCGTTGGTGTGAACACCTCCCCCCAGTCCTGCGAGCCCCCCCCTTCCGCCTGGGAGGACGGGAATCCCAAAAAGTCCGTGGCGTCAGAGCTGGTGGGGGTAAAAATGTTTTGCCAATCTGCTCCTTCCTCTGACTGGGTGGATCTTGGCGACACCCATACCTCATCCTCTGGTTCCTCAAACTCCGCTTCCCAGCGCCATGGTGAGCTGTTCTCCCGTGCCTCCTCCTCCTCCCCCTCCCTTTCCATGTGCCAGGGCTTGGGTCTGTGGGGAAAGAGGGCGTGAAATTCTTCCACCAAGAATTCCTCCTGTATCTGAGTGGCGGGAACCCATTCATTCTGGGACGGTGGAGCATCCTCCCATGCCATGAGGTACTCCAGGCCCCCCACCCCCCACCTTGAATCCAGGATGGCCGTGGCCTCATTGAGTTGCTCCCTGCTTTCCCTCTCCCCCCCTCCCTCGGGGGTTTGTTCGCTGTCTCTGAGCCTGCTGCTTTCCCTGTACGGCGACAGCAGCGATCTATGAAACACTGGATGCACCCTCATGTCCTCTGGCAGTGCCAGCCTGTATGCCACCGGGTTGACCTGTTGCGTGACCGTGAAGGGGCCCAGCCATTTGGGTGCCAGCTTTTTGCACCTCCCTCTGGTGGGAAGGCCCTCCGAGGACAACCACACCTTGTCCCCCACCCTGATGACCTCCCCTTGTCGCCTGTGGCGATCTGCCCCCTTTTTGTACGCTTCCTTGGCCCTCTCCAAGTGTTCTCTGAGCTGCTGGTGCACCGTCTCCAGTTCCTCTGCCCAATCCTCAGCCTGTGGGCCCTCCTCCTCCTCCTCCCTCTCCCTCTCTGGGAAAGATCTGAGGTCGCGCCCGTAATTGGCCTTAAAGGGCGACACCCCTGTGGAGACGTGCACTGCATTGTTGTAGGCAAATTCTGCTAGTGGCAAGCGATCCACCCAGTCCGTTTGCCGCTGGCTGACGTAGCATCTCAGGTACTGCTGCAGAATGGCGTTGACCCTCTCCGCTTGTCCGTTGGTCTGCGGGTGTCTAGCCGTCGACAAGCTGACCTCCACCTGCAGGAGGTTCATGAGCCGCCGCCAGAACCTGGAAACAAATTGGCGGCCACGATCCGAAATAACCCTTAAAGGTAATCCATGCAGTCTGAAAATGTGATCAACAAACAGTTTGGCTGTCTCTTCTGCCGAGACTGCCCTGGCACACGGTATAAAGTGACACATTTTGGACATGAGGTCCACCACCACCAACACTGCAGTCTTACCCCTGGACGAAGGCAGATCTGTGATGAAGTCCATGGACACCACTTCCCACGGCCTGTGTGGTGTGGCTAAGGGCTCCAGCAACCCTGGTGGCGCTGCTCTGACCACCTTCGCCCGCTGGCAGGTGGTACAGCCCCTTACATAGTCTCGAACATCTTCCCTCACCCCTGGCCACCAGAAGTGTCTCATGACTAGGTGAGTGGTCTTGTCCCTTCCAAAATGCCCCGCTGTAGGGTTGTCGTGCATCTGCTTGAGGACCGTACGTCGAAGCTGGGTGGTGGGTAGGTACAGCGCACCCTTGTAGAAAAGCAGCCCTCTGCGTTCTGCAAAGTCTTTTGCCTGCTCCCTCCCCCCTCTCAGTTCTCTGAAGATGCGGTTGGCAAATTCATCCGCTGCCGTCAGTGCTGTGAGTTCTGCCTCGCTCACCACTGCTGCTCCGCAGGACCATGCCGACGGGGGGAAAATGTGCCTTGGGGCTGGTGGCGCCTCCTCCTCCATGTACTCTGGCTTGCGGGAGAGGGCATCCGCCCTGACATTCTGCTCTCCTGGGATGTAGTGTATGGAGAAGTTGAAGTTCGAGAAGAACTCCGCCCACCGTATCTGCCGCTGGTTGAGCACCCTGGCAGTTCTCCAGAACTCCAGGTTCTTGTGGTCTGTGCACACCTGGATGGGGTGCTTGGCGCCCACCAGGAAGTGTCTCCAGTGCTGGAACGCCGCGTGGATCGCAAGAAGTTCCCGATCAAAAACTGTGTAGTTTCGCTCGGGCTGGGTCAACTTCCTGGAGAAGAAGGCACAGGGTCTCCACTCTCTGTTGGCGTCCAGTTGCAACAAAATGGCGCCCACAGCCTTATCAGAAGCATCTGTTTCAATGCGTAGGGGCGCGTCCTGAACCACGTGGAACAGGTTCTGGTCTGAGGCGAACACCCTCTTGAGGCTTTCGAACGCTGCTTGCGCCTCTGGTGTCCACCTGAACTTCTGCTTGCCTCTCAGGCAGTCAGTGATGGGAGCCGTAACTCGAGAGAAGTTCTTGATGAACTTCCTGTAGAAGTTGGCAAAGCCTAGTAGGCGTTGGGCATCTTTGCGCGTCCTGGGGCTGTGCCAGTCCAGGATGGTCTGCACCTTGTCCTTGTCCATTGCCAGCCCCTTGTCTGACAGCTTGTAGCCCAGGAAGTCCACCTCCTTGGTGTGAAACTTGCACTTCTCCAGCTTCACATACAGGTGGTTCTCCTTCAGGCGCTGTAACACCTCCCTGACGTCCTTCACGTGCTGCACTGGGTCGTTGGAGTAAATAAGGATGTCATCCAGAAAGACCAAGCATTTCCTGAAGAGTAGGGACCCCAGGACGTGGTGCATGAAGGCCTGGAAGCATGCTGAGCCCCCTTGCAACCCGAAGGGCATCACCAGATATTCAAAAGAGCCCAGAGGCGTGAACATCGTGGTTTTCCACTCATCGCCTTCCCGGATCCTGATCAAGTTGTACGCCCCCCTCAGGTCTAGCTTGGTGAAAATCTTGCCTCTGCGTGCCGCTGTCAGGAGATCATCCACTCTGGGCATGGGGAAAGCCACTGGCTCTGTCACCGAATTCAGCCGTCTAAAATCCACCACAAGACGGCGCTGTTGCGTGTCTTTCTTGTCCACCCAGAAGACCGGGCTGCCCCCTGCTGCCTTGCTTTCTCTGATGAACCCCCGCTTGAGGTTCTTGTCGATAAAAGCGCGCAGATCCTCCAGTTCCTGGTCTGACATGGCGTACAGCTTGGCTGGGGGTATAGTTGCCCCAGGCACCAGGTTGATCTGGCAGTCAAAAGGCCTGTGTGGGGGCAGGTGGTCGGACTCCGCTTCACTGAAGACCTCCTGCAGGTCCCAGTATGGTTTGGGTATCGCCTCACCCCCTTTGACGTGCATGGTGGCCACCGTGGCTATCGGAGGCCCCTCCCCTGGTTGGTGCTGCATGCAATGTTCCAGGCAAAAGTCCGATCCAAAAGTGATGCATCTCTGATGCCAACTTATGGAGGGGTCGTGGCGCGCCAGCCAGCTCATGCCCAAAACGATTGGGGGGTCTGAGATGGTGGTGACGTTGAATGCCAGTGTCTCTGAGTGCCTTCCAACCGTCATTCTCATGGGGGGGGTTTGATGAGTGATGGCCCCTCCCAGCAGCTCTCTGCCGTCAATGGTTGCCACGTGCAGAGGAAAATCCAGCTGCAGAAGCTGGATCTGGTGCTCTTCTGCAAAGTTTCTCGAGAAGAAGTTGGCTGAGGCACCACTGTCAATTAGGGCGAGGACCGTCAATGGATAGCCATTTGGGAGCGTGAGCGTCACTTCTAGAACCACTCCTGCTCTGGGAGGGGTGGGCTGGCTCTGCTCCTCTCTGTGCGGGTGGGTGGGCTGGGGCTGTTGTCTGCTGACTGTGCCTGGCTGCCGCCCCTTGTCTCCTGCAGCCAGGCTTTCCCGTTTCCCTGCTGTGGTGCTGCGTCAGTGGGGGAGGGCACAACCGTTCCCGCCTTTCCTTGCCACTCCCTGCGATGTGGGCAGTCTCTGACGAGATGCTGGGGGGAGTTGCAGAGAAAGCAATTCCCACCCCTTCCCTCCTTGCGTCTTGGCGCCGCTGGGGTTTGAAAAGCCCGCGCGCGCGCGCTATCAATCTGCATGGGTTCCTGGTCCTGACTGGCCCCAGGCGTGGCTTGAAAGGGTTGTTGAGGGAGTGGCTTCTCCTGCGACCGTGGGAACCAAGCCCGCTTTGCGCGCGTTGCTTGCTTGTCGCTCCATCTGGATTCCTGCCTCACCCCCACCGCCAGAGCCGCTTTGCTCAGTTGATCCATATTACTGGGCTTTGGACCTCTCGAGAGCTCATCCTTCACCTCCTCATGCAACCCCAAGTAAAACGCCGCTTGCATTGGGGCAGACTCCAGATCCCACCCCAATCTGTGCACCAGCATGGTGAATTTCGCCCAATACGCGCGAACTGTCATATTTCCTTGGCGTAAATTATGAAGTTCCTCCTTAGTCTGGTCCATATGACTATCGGACGAATACATCGTTTTCAAACCTTCTAGAAATAGTTTGACATTCTTCATGCAAGGATTCCTTGTTGCAATTAACGGTCTTAGCCACTCCCTGGCCGCCCCTGTAAGGTGCTCCACAATAAACGCTACTCTGTGCTCATCATCAGGGAACTCATCGTGGTGCAGCTCAAGAGCATACACAATCTCAGTCTCAAAGCCCTGAAACTCCTTCGGGTCTCCATTGAACTTGCTTACTAGGGTCCCGGCTCTCCTTCCTGGCAGCACTTGGACTTGGGGTGCCCCTCCCGCCTTGTTTTTCTCTGCATCCAGCTTGTTTTGGAGGTCTACCGCCACCGCCCTTAAATGCTGCTCTTTTTCCTGGAGCTCTCTCACCTGTTCCGCAAGTTGTAGCCGGTCGTCCTGGACCTTCTTAGTCTCCTCTTTAGCTGCCTTCAATTCTCCCTGCGCCTGCAGCGACAGCTGTTGCAGTTCTAGCTGGGCTTGCTCAGCGATCTGCCGCCACTTCTCCGCCTCTGACACGCTCATCCCGGCAACTCCAAAGTAGCCCAAAAATGATTAGGAGGTTGCTGTCACAGTGGCCGGAGTGGACTACTTCAGAGTAACGACGCTACGCAGCTCTGCATTTTATTCTTTTATTGGTGCTGCGTATTTACAGTGCTCAAGTCATTGCTATTTACACGGAGCGATGTTGTCAGTCGGTTTCAGAACCTCCTAATGGCTTTTGGCGCGTCTTTCTCCAACACAAAAGCTTTGGCAGACCCATCCTCTTGCCCCTCCTCTTCCTGCGTAATTCTGGAGTTGGGGGGATGGGTCTTCCCCCCTTACTTGCCCCTTCCTGTCCCACCTGGGACCCTGGCTCCTCTACCTTGCCTGAGCCTCGGACACGACTTCCTGCTTCCCCACTGGAATCGGAACTCTCCCTGCTTTCCCCTTTGCTCGGGGACGGGCTTGAACTCAGGAGGGGAGGGACTTCGCGATATCCCCTGTCCCTCACATTTATCAATTACAATAAAGAAATACTAAACTATAATCAATAAAAAATAACAAGTCACAATGCATAAAATACCACAAAACATACAAAAACATGTAAAAGGATTAACTTGAGAAACAAAGACACACAACTTATAAAATTATTTTAAAAAATATATCCCTGAACTCCTCTTCTCTCTTCCCAGCTGCTTCTGCCGTTCTCAAAGTCATGGTCTGAGCTGAAGGGTGGAATAAGGCAGGTGGGAAAAGCCATTGCCTGATGGCCACTGTCCATAGCTGCCAAGTTATCCCTTTTTAAAGGGATTTTCCCTTATGCTGAATAGGCTTCCTCGCGAGAAAGGGGAAAACTTGGCAGCTACCGTGTTTCCCTCTTTTTAATACGTAGTCATAAAGTAAGCCAGGGCAGCAATTTTAAGCATTTGTGAAATATAAGACACACCCCGAAAATAAGACGTAGTGTACCTCCATGCCTACAGCAGCGCCGGGCAGAGCGCTGAGCCAGCGGCCGGGCCTCTGTCACTTTGCAAACACTCTGTGGGATGGGAAGAACGATCGGGTCTGTCAAGCCAAAAAAAGTTCCCCTCCCTTGCTTGATTGCCAGTAGCATTAATTCATGCAGCTCAGGGCATTTACCGGTACTCTAAAGCCTCCCGGTGGCTGCTGCAGCACCGAGCACTCGGAGCGCGCAGCAGCGCCGGGCGGAGCGCCGAGCCAGTAGCCGGGCCTCTGCTTGGCCCGGCCGAGGAGGCCTACCACCCCACAGCCCAGAGTGTGCGGCATCGCCAGCAACAAGACGCGGCTGGCCAGGCGGTGCGCGCTCCCTCCCCCCCACGGAGCGCACGAGCCGCCAATAGCTGCGTCGCCTTCAGCGTCCTCCGCCCGCACCTCCAAGGTGCATGAGATTGTTCGCACTCCCGCTGCCGCCCAATGGGCAGAGAGAGAAGATGCGGCGCCAGAAGAGCTGGAGGAGTTGTAGTTTTTAGCCCAGCAGCTCGGAGCACCCAGCAGCACCGGGCGGAGCGCCGGAGTCAGCGGCCTCGCCTCCACCCAGCCGCCACCCGGAACCGGCTGCTGGAGCGCACGGAGCGCCCAGCAGCACCAGAGCTGAGCGCCGGAGCCAGTGGCCTCGCCTCCACCTGGCCGCCGCCTGGAAATGGCTGCTGGAGCGCGCGGAGCGCCCAGCAGCACCAGAGCTGAGCGCCGGAGCCAGTGGCCTCGCCTCCACCCGCCCGCCGCCCGGAAATGGCTGCTGGAGCGCGCGGAGTGCCCAGCGGCGCCAGAGCTGAGCGCCAGAGCCAGTGGCCTCGCCTCCGCCCACCCGCCGCCCGGAAATGGCTGCTGGAGCGTGCGGAGCGCCCAGCAGCCCCGGAGCTGAGCGCCGGAGCCAGTGGCCTCACCTCTGCACAGCCGCCGCCGTCCCACTGCCTGGAAACGGCTGCTGGAGCGCGCGGAGTGCCCAGCAGCTCAAAGCGCCCAGCAGCGCTCAGACAGCCCAGCAGCATCGCGTGTAGCACCGCACGCAGTGCCCAGCAGTGCCCTGGGCCAGCAGCCTAGCCTGGCCGAGAAGACTATAACGTCCCGTAAAAACCATAATACTGTAAAAAAAAATAAGCCATGCCACCAAAAATAAGCCACCCTGTGGTTTTTTGAGAAAAAATGTAATAAGACGGTGTCTTAAAATGTGGGAAACACGGTATGCCACTGTCCCTATCGATACATTCCAGTATCTAGGTTTTGCATTGCTTTCTGTACTGCGGCTAATTTTGAAGTGGAGAAGTAAGATGGGAGAAAAATGTGTCTTTGCACATCATAAGGACATGAAGCAATTAATCTAGTCCTGCTAACTTCTCTCCCACCTGTTATCTATAAAATCCACCTATTCTACATAAAGTAAGCCTTTTAGACCAATTATATGTATATACTCCTGAATTCTCTCCAGCATCTTCTCTTGCTTGACAAATACATTCTAGGAAGCAACATAAGTGTGGGCTGGCCAACAACAAGATTAAAGAAAGTAAAGGACCTGCAGTAGTTTGGCAATCAGAAAATGCAGACACAAAGGAACGGTCTGAAAAAGACTGAGAGCTGGATGGTAATTTAGAAGAGCAAAGCCTTGGAAAAAACCTGTGATGTGAAAGAGATGAGAAGGCCCATTTAATGCTTAATCAAAAAGGTTGTTGACCTAGAAAAGAAACCATGGTTGTGGCTCCAATTTGAGATTTTAAAAGGATACTACTGGAGGTCAATGCATAAAAGGTTTTCCTCAGACAGACTTTCCTCCATTTGCTCCCCCCCCCCTTCATCTTATTGTTTGTTGAACTCATGCCCTCAGCATAAGAAATAGCGAGGGAGCTAATAATCCATTTCCTTTTTCATTGAAATTTCATACACAGGGTGAATGAATAAATAAATATACTTGCATGCCTTTTCCATTTAAAAATGGCTACAAAGCCAAGAATTTTAGAACATAGATATGAGAGAAGGTTCCCCCCCTTAAAAAAGGTTCTTCACATTTTTTTTTCTTTTCACAAAAATCAAGAACACAACTCCTCTTCCATGCAAAATAGTGGAAACAACACACACACACACACAGAGTATGGTATAATGAACAGAGTGCTAATATTAGCTCAGATTGCCACTAAGCCCTGAAGCAAACTGGATTCAAATCTCTTCTCAGTCACAAAGCCATTGGCAGCCACTTTGAGGGATTTTGAGGTGGGGGCGGGGGCAGCCGCTGCAGGAATATTGGCTGGGTGGTGGGCAGAAGGAGCACAGAGATTGTGCAGGCGGCATGGTGTGTTTGTGTGTGTACTGCTTTGCCCTCCTGAAATGTTGGAGGCTATGATATTGTTGTGCACCACCCTGATACCTTTTGAGATGGTGGTAGATAATGCTGTTTTAAATGAATGAATGAATATACATAAAATAAGGGACGCGGGTGGTGCTGTGGTCTATACCACAGAGCCTAGGGCTTGCCAATCAGAAGGTCGGAGGTTCAAATCCCCGCAACGGGGTGAGCTCCCATTGCTCAGTCCCAGCTCATGCCCACCTAGAAGTTCAAAAGCACGTCAAGTGGAAGTAGATAAATAGGTACTGCTCCGGCGGGAAGGTAAACGGTGTTTCCGTGCACTGCTCTGGTTCGCCAGAACCGGCTTAGTCATGCTGGCCACATGACCCAGAAGCTGTCTGCGGACAAATGCCGGCTCCCTCTGCCTATAGAGCAAGATGAGCAGTTGTCCACGACTGGACCTAACAGTCAGGGGTCCCTTTACCTTTACCTTTATACATCAATAGACAGGACAGGCAGGAGGCAGAAAGTGGGTGGTGCTTCCATGCCACTGATGGAACATCAAAGGAAGTGGCCTGTGGTTCATTCATCAGCTTTGTAGGAACTCTGGTGTGATTAGAGTCACCAAGGGGGCCTTTTTCTCCCTCTCACTGGGCTCTGAATTTGGCTGGGCCCTGACTTAAGTTTGGATTTAGGTTGCTATATTTGAATAATCTGAATACTTTGGGGTAGGTGATAGGTATTATTGACAAAACGAGGAATTAAATATTTAACTATGTCCTGTTATTGGGAGGGCAATTCAGGGTGCGCTCGCGCACAGACACCCACACACCCCATTCTGCCAACCCCATCACTTGCCCCTTCTCTGCCATCAACCCTTTTAATAATGGTTCTGTGCTTAATCTCTAAAGAGAGAGATGCTGGGGCTTTAATCTGTTTTGAAGATACAGCATCATTATGTAAGCCCTCAATGGGACACATTCCATTATTGATTGTGTTGTTCAACCTATTGCACGCTGGGCCATACCACCAGCCTGCTGGACTCTGCTCCTATCTACCCTTTCATCATCATTATGCTAGTGTTGCCATATTTCAAAAAGTGAAAATCTGGAAAAGCGCCAAAAACAACACTGCTGACATGAGTTGCCATACATCCAGATTTTCCCAGACATTTTTGCGATTTCCAGCCAGACACTGTTTCCGACGGCCGGATCCCGGCTATGTCCAGGAAATTCCAGATGTATGGCAGCCCTATGTTGTGCAATTTACCTCTGTGAAATGTTGGAGACTCTGAGTCTATTAACATTTATTTAAATGATCAGGGAATGTACCAGTAGTAAGAGGTCCTTTGCTTCAAGAAGGCTTCTTTCTGCTAAAATAATTAAAGATAACGAAAGTGTAAGCTTCAAAAACAAATAAGATGTAGCTAATGCTGTCTTTCCATTCATGGAAGGGTCTTTGATCCAGTGGCAGAGGGAGGGAAGCAATAGCCATAAATTCCTCCTTCCCTCTGCTAGCCTCTCCACCTCCAAAAAACCTGCTGCAGAGGGTTCAAGGACTCTCTTGAACATGATGAGAAGTGGCATGGAGGACTTTGAACATGACCCTGAAACAGATTCAGCAAAACAGTTGTTCACAAATATTGTATGGTGTTCTTCCACTCTTCATTATCTCTTCCAGCCATTTTAAAGAACTCTGTTTCTGAATATATGCAGGAATTTGAACATCTTGATATTTCTTCCAGTTTGGATGAACTTGCTCACATATTTATTTAAATCTTTTATAACTCATCCACACAGTTTTCATCAATTCTTCATGCAGGGATTTCTACACATGCATTCATAATATGTATTCAGAATATGCAAAACTGAAATAAGCATCATTCCAAAGATTTTCCTTCTGATTATCTGTTTTACCCTGCAGACTTCTACAAGGGAAGTCTGTTTGACAAGTTGTTTGCTTGCAAAGTTTATCTGAAATAACAAGATGTCAATGATTAGTTTTATTGCTAAAGGGAAGGAAACCAATACCTCAAATTTAAAAAAATGGAGCAATGCTTACGTACAGCTCTTTTATTCTTCCCATAATATGAAAGAATGAACACATTTTAACCTGTTTATGCAAGCAAAACATGGACCTTTTAAAGGGGAGAAAGTATGTTATTCCATCTGTATATATACATATCAGGCCATTGGCAGCCAATCTTGTTCTTCCTGAAGAATAATCATGTTCTCTAAACAGAAAAAGCAGAATGCGAATGTTGCACTTGTGATATGGATGTTAAGTGAGCGGGGTGGGGAGGGGAGAGATGGATTATTATTACCACTTATTTCCTAACATCCATAGCCAAAAGGTTTAAGGGAAACTGAATCGGGGGTGAATGTGTTTTTTTCTTGGACTGCAACCAGATCAACACTCATTTAATTTCTCTTTTGTCCTTATTGTTTTTGGGGAAAGGGGGATATTATCATTATTAGCACATTTCCTACAAAGGAAAGATATAGAAATAGATTAACTATATTAGCCTGGTACTTTCACATATCAGACTCCTAAAACTCATTCACTGTTCCTCTTTCCTACTCTCCTTTTCTTGGAAATACATGATGGGGGCGGGAATCCTCTTAGCAATTGCTACTTGCATTTGTATTCAATAAATTAATAAGGAGCTCTACATGCAGAAGTAAAAGCTCTAAATATACATTTTATTAACAAAAACTAAGTTAATTTAAATAGAGTGCCTCAGTAATGTTTCTCTGTAAGGAACCATGCTTTTCTCATTGTATTTATTACTAAGTGGTATAAAGGCAAAGAAAAATCTAACAAAGTTACATGAGTTACAATATAATTGTCAGCAGTTTTATTTGTATAGCTTATTGAAAATGAAAATGCCTGCAGTATTCTCAACAATTTTGTTGGGTTTTTAAACTTACATTGACTAATACAAGTTGCAGCACCCAAAATGCAAGCAAAGGCTCTTGTTTGTAAATAAGAAATAGATCTTTCTTTAGGCAACTAATGGTACAGGCTGATCAGAAGTCACAGGGTTTTAGAGTTCAGGAATTCAAGAGCAGGGCAAGAAGTTTGGAACTGGATGGAAGTGATAAAATCCCAACAAGTTCCCAAGGCTTCCCCGCCAAGCTTTTAAAAATGAGACATGTTTGACTCATGAGACTCACTCACCTTGTTGTGAGGGGTCCTTTACCTTTTTAGGATTTAATAAGCTGTAAGGCACAGGGACACAGGTGGTGCTGTGGGTTTAACCACAGAGCTTAGGGCTTGCCGATCAGAAGGTCGGCGGTTCGAATCCCCGCGATGGGGTGAGCTCCTGTTGCTCGGTCCCAGCTCCTGCCAACCTAGCAGTTTGAAAGCATGTCAAAGTGCATGTAGATAAATAGGTAAGGTAAAGGTAAGGTAAACGGTGTTTCCATGTGCTGCTCTGGTTCGCCAGAAGCAGCTTTGTCATGCTGGCCACATGGCCTGGAAGCTGTACGCTGGCTCCCTCGGCCAATAATGCGAGATGAGCGCCACAACCCCAGAGTCGGTCACGACTGGACCTAGTGGTCAGGGGTCCCCTTTACCTTTACCTTTAAGGCATTGAAGCAGGGATTGTGGGGTGCAGGTAGGATTTTCCTGGAGTGGCAACTGACTCAATCCAGTGGCGGAGCTTCATGTATGTTATATATATTTTAATGCCCACAGTATTCCTTTCCTGAGGTACAATGCAATAACGTTTTTTACAGAAAGCTTTGAGGATTCTTGGTAATGTTTATTTTCTTGACAGTATATAATACCAAGGTTACAACTACTGACAAAAGGAGGTTTTAACAAAGAGAATGTCCTGTTAAAAAAAGAGGTGGCTGGGTGTGTTTGTTTAGAATCTATAGCTAGTTGAGCACAGTAACAGCTGGAAATGACAGTATTTGTGTATTCTGAGAAAGAGATTTTGTGGTGCTCTACTTCTTCAGTCAGAAATGAGCTATAAAAAGTCTGTAATTTAAAACTGGCAACATCAGATGCTTGAGTGCAAAAATGGATTTTGTTGTTGTTTTCTCCTGGGATCAATCTAAAGGAGTAGAAACCCCAAGATGTCTTATTGTTAATTTTCTTTTCTTTGTATTCTGCAGGAGTACTAAAATGAGTTGGGAAGTTAGTGGGGTTCACTCTTTCTGCTCAGCTAGTGGGGGACGGGAATAGAATATGTCACTGGAAGCTATTAAACAATAGATGTGAAGCAGCATATTTGAGGAATTCACAGAACTGTATGTATGTAAATCTTAATGCTTCTGCTAGTATGTTTTATCCCACCTGGCCTCCCCCATCCTATGATATTTTACCACAGCACTTAGGTGTATAATGAAAGTTTTTTTTTAATGGTTACCTTAAAAGAAAGAGAGGATCACAGTCTATTTGTCATAGAAAAATATCATCAGCATGGTAATCGTAGAATAACGCAATGCACAATTTAAAGACTAATATTAGCCAAAGAATTTTTACTCCACATGGTAGGAAGACTAATGGGGCACATCATCCAAGTCATTGATAAAGATGTTGAATAAGACTGGGCCCAAGACAGAACCCTGTGGCACCCCACTCGTCACTTCTCTCCAGGATGAAGAGGAGCCATTGATGAGCACCCTTTGGGTTCGGTCAGTCATCCAGTTACAAATCCACTGAATGGTAGCATTGTCTAGCCCACATTTTATCAGCTTCTTTACAATAATATCATGGGGCACCTTGTCAAAGGCCTTGCTGAAATCAAGATAGGCTATATCCACAGCATTCCCTTCATCTACCAGGCTTATAATTCTGTCAAAGAATGAGATCAGATTAGTCTGACATGACCTATTTTTCAGAAACCCATGCTGACTTTTAGTGATCACAGCGTTTCTTTCTAGGTGCTCACAGACCGTTTGCTTAATGATCTGCTCTAGAATCTTTCCTGGTATGGAAAGACAATGGTATGACAATGTTCTGTTTCAGCAGAAATGAAAGGTTTTTGGAAGCGTCTGTACTGCAATTTGTTTATTGCCATTTTAATGTGATTTTAAAATTTTGTTGGATGCTGCTTTGAACATTGTGAATGAGTGGGATTAAAATATTTTAAATAAGTGCGATAAAAATATAACATAGAACAATGGAGACAAGGCTATTGAGAAATATGTTCATCACATAAGTACCATCTGTATGGGTTGGGTGAATAGGCATTGTCAGAAATAATAGCACACATGCAGGAGAAATGCACATGCAGTGTGAGAGTCCTGTTGAATCTGTGCAATATGGGCAATGTCAAATCATTAGGCGATTTATGAGGTAGTTGAAACCCCTTGTTACCTAATGGCTAGAAATACAAAATTTATTATCAGTGTAAATGTCAGAAAATTGCAATTCTTTGACCTTAAAAGAAATGTTTTCAATGATATCATACACAACAGTTTTCAGATCTGTAAAATGTCAAACCTCCAACTGAATTAAAGCAAAAAACAACAATGTTATTTCATCACCAAAATTAGATTTAAATAAAGGCAGAAATGTTTCAAGCTGAAATGAAACCCATCCATTCATAAAGTTATTTTTAATTATAGGATGTGCCAGTCCTGTTCTGCTTGCTAAGATTTGAAATCCTTCTTTCATATTACTCTTTCCTTATAATTGATTAAACCTTACTGGACAAGGCAGAGAGCCAGTGCACTGCCCAACTAGTTCTGTGTGCTGAAGGGGACATTAGTTCTTGAACAGAAGTTCAGTCACTCAACTCACTTCAGACTCTGACCCAATTTCTCCAATCCAGTAAGCCATAGCTTATAGTCACCATGAACACTCTGAACAGGGGCCCTTTCCTCCTGCTAAGCATATGGGAGAAACAAACCGTGATCCCAGGCTTATGTCTGAACTGGAGATTGTGACTGTTTTGCTCCAAACCAAGCTCTGTAACCAATGTTTGTTTGAGCTGAATGGATAATAGCCCCATCTTCTTCTTTCACCTGGCATAGTGGGAAGGCCAGGTAGCATAGGAGGAGAGATTGCACCTTTCTTACCCTGACCAAGGATCTTTTATATCATTGCTATCAAAATACTTCCTTTTTATACATTTTATTTTTGCATTTTATATTTTGCAATAAACAAATGAATTAAATACATAAACATATAATCCCTTTTGACACCCACACACCCACATTGTGGATCTTAATGTAATGGTTTCCCCCTCTGCATCTCTTTCATAACTATTTTTATGAATCCTTTGTCAATCCATAGTTTGAACTTTTACCACAAGTTTTCTCAGGAACAACCCAGACATTGTAATTAAAGAGGCGGACAAGGGTGGAGCTGTCGTCATCATGAACAAAACTGATTACATCCAAGAGGCCCACAGACAACTTTCCAATATCGCCTTTTACATGAAATTGGACTCAGACACCACACAAGCATACAAAAAAGAACTGAACAAGATTGTCAAGGAGCTACCCCTACACATTCAAGAACAGATCCTCACCAACACACCAGTGGAACCTCGACCAGGAACTTTCTATCTTCTACCTAAAATACACAAACCAGGAAATCCAGGACGCCCCATCATCTCAGGTATTGGCACCATTACAGTGGGTGTTTCCGGCTATATGGACTCTGTTCTGAAACCATATGCTATCAGTGCTCCCAGCTACGTACGCGACACCACAGATTTTCTGAGGCAAATACAATCTTTGAACAATCCTCCTAACAATACTATTCTAGCCACTATTGATGTGGAATCTCTCTACACCAACATCCCACACAATGATGGTTTACAAGCCATAAGGAACACCATTTCAGATAAAACCACAGCGGACTTTGCTACCAAATTCTGCCACTTTGTCCTTACCCACAACCACTTCAAATTTGGTGATGACCTGTTCCTCCAGATCAGCGGCACAGCCATGGGCACCCGCATGGCCCCACAGTATGCCAACATCTTCATTGCAGATTTAGAGCAACGTTTCCTAGACTCCTACCCACTCAAACCTCCCTTTTACCTACGATACATTGACGATATTTTTATTATCTGGACACATGGACAACAGACCCTGGAAACCTTCCACCAGACATTCAATGACTTTCACCCCACCATCAACCTAACAATGAACCAATCTATGCAAGAAATACATTTTTTGGACACTACTATAAAAATACAGGATGGACGTATAGACACCACCTTATACAGAAAACCAACTGACCGACAAACATATCTACATGCTTCTAGCTACCATCCCAAACATACCAAACAATCCATCGTATACAGCCAGGCCCTACGTTACAACCGCATCTGTTCCAACTCTACAGACAGAGAATCTCACCTAAGAGATCTACAGCAAACCTCTTTAGAACTAAAATATCCACCTGATGAAGTTAAACAACAGATCAACAGAGCCAGACTGATACCTAGAGAGAACCTGCTGCAAGACAGACCCAAAAAAGAAAATAACAGGACACCACTAGTCATCACATACAGCTCCCAAGTTAAAACAGTACAACGCATCATCAGAGATCTACAGCCACTCCTGGACAATGACAGCTCCCTTTCTCAAGCTCTGGGAGGAAGACCTTTCATCGCCTACAGACAGCCACCCAATCTTAAACAACTCCTCACCCACAATAATACAACCACCAGACTTAACATGGACACTGGTACCAGAGCCTGCAATAAACCCAGATGCCAACTTTGCTGCCACATACACCCGGACAACATCATTACTGGCCCCAACAACATCCAACATACTATCTCAGGACTATTTAATTGCTCATCTTCTAACATTGTGTATGCCATCAAATGCCAACAGTGCCCTTCAGCTCTCTATATTGGACAAACAGGCCAAACCCTACGCCAAAGGATAAATGGACATAAATCTGACATCAGGAACCACAAGACAGAGAAACCAGTAGGAGAACACTTCAATCTCCCAGGACATTCTATACAAGATCTCAAAGCAGCTGTTTTATTACAGAAAAATTTCAGGAACAGACTGGAAAGAGAAGTTTCTGAATTGGAACTCGTTACCGAGCTTAAAACCATGGAGCCACCTGGGATGAACAAAGACATTGGATTCTTATCTCATTATGCACGATCAAGCTTTCTTTAGCCTCAGCCCTTGCTTTTCCCCCTCAGGACCAATTGCAGTCATCAGCAGTCGTTAACAGCCACCTACAGGTTTACCACTCCCATCAGCCCATCACCCATTCCCACCCACCCCCACCCTCTGTATATACATAAGGGACTGACTTCTGTTTCTAGTGTATCTGAAGAAGTGTGCATGCACACGAAAGCTCATACCAAAATAAAAACTTAGTTGGTCTTTAAGGTGCTACTGAAGGAATTTTTTTATTTTGCTTCGACTCAGACCAACACGGCTACCTACCTGTAACACAAGTTTTCTGTCAAGTATCCAAATTACGGTATATTAAAGTTTGGACAGTACCTTCTGCGCATAGAGTATGAAGTAGGATAGGGGCAGGAAGGAAAGGGGAGATGTCACACAAGCCTCTCTCTCTCTCTCTCTCTCTCTCTCTCTCTCTCTCTCTCTCTCTCTCTCTCTCTCTCTCCCCCCTCTCTCTCTCTTTGCATGCACAGAAGCAAGAGATAGGCCATTAAATGCATATATGCAGGATCAGGGCCCCTACATATTGAAAACAGGAAGTGACATATCTTTTTCCAATTCTAATGGTGACATTGAAAAGGGTAATGCCTTAAATTTTCATATTAATTTAGGAATTTGAATTGGCAGGTCAATGCTGTATTTTTTAATCAGTTTGGAAATACCTTCTTGTATAAACCTTTGTAATTTAGCAGAACTTGCCAAGTGGCAAGTTTTGTGTCACATTCTTTCTAAATGTGTGCAGAACGCAGCAGTGCTTCTAACCATCTGTGAAAAAGCTGACATGCAAGAGAAACCTGGGAATTGCTAACAATAATGATGAATGTTAATCTCAAACAAGCTAGAGGTAGAAGCTGCATTGTTTCAAGTTGGTCAAGCTAAAATTGCATTTGGGAACAGCTGTTTTCCTTTTATTGAAAAAGAACAGTTTAATATTTCTGTGCTCTCAGAATACATATACATTGAAAAGTGCCAAAGGTCACACCATAAAAATTATTTGCGACTTAAATAATCATTGTAATTTACCTCACAATATGTCTGTTTTGTTTCACATTTGAACACTTCAGTTCTATTTAAAATATGCTGTATATAGTCCAGCAGAACCTGATGAATGTTATTAATAACCACTGAGGTAACATTGTTGAAAGCTGACAAAATATAAGTTGTCATGCCTTTTAAACTGGAAGCTAATAGATACCCCCACCCCTTATCTTCAACAGCAAATTGTACAATGATCATTGGTCACAATATGCTGCACAACCACCACAAAGTACCAAAGTCTAATTATATATTTCAGTGCAAAATCATGAAATAGGAAAAAAAAAATACAGCCTCCCTTGGGACAATGAGACTAAACTTTTGAATGCTCTAGATCGGTGCTTCTGGTTTGGCTTAGTGTGATACTCAAGACAGGTCAATGCACGTCAAATCATAATTCAATTTTATAATAATATAAAACCAGATTTCATTACATTTCGAATATTACTAAAATAAGTATAAAATAACAATACCCAGCAATAAAAATCCAACACAAACTAGCCACTAAAAGCAGCAGTAAAAAGGTGGACTTTAAGACCACTTTTAGTATTGGTCGTAGACATCAGGGAAAACCGGTGCTGGAGGTTCTTTTCTTTTCCTTTTAAAAATGTTTTTATTGAAGAAAAAACATTTTTAAACAATACAAATTGCCAATAACACAGCCAATTACAATTCCCCCCCTTTTCCCTCCCCCCACCCTCTCCCACCCTCTAAGGACTTCCCTCTCTGATTTGTTTCTCCATATTGTTTTCTGCCCTTTTGTGGCTTACCAGAGGTAAAACAGAAACAAAAAAAGAGGTACTTTTCTTGTCTTCCTGAGGGGGAAAAAGGCTAGTCATGGGGGGGAAATGTGAAATTTGTGTGATTCAGGAAATGTTTTCCTTTATTTTCTCTTATTCCTTTAATAACTTGGAGGCAGTGATAAGTTTATCAAGTAGTTTCCCCACCAGATGTGAAGCTTTTTTTCCAGGTTACAATCATTTAAAGACACAGAAGCCTTTGGTGGGATGAGATCTAGGCAACTGATGCCACAGGCTCTTTATCGTGACTTCATCACTGATTATGTATATTGAGCATCTCTAGCTTCTGTTCCATTCAAACACTCAGATGTGCAGTGTAGTACTGTGAGATGTTCGGTGTCAAAGTACATGTGGAGCGGGGAATCACAGTTGTAGAAGCAGGTTTTCACTGAGGCTTAAGCATCTCAATGTTGTTGTTTAGTCGTGTCTGACTCTTCGTGACCCCATTGACCAGAGCACGCCAGGCACTCCTGTCTTCCACTGCCTCCCGCAAACTCATGTTGGTAGCTTTGAGAACACTGTCCAACCATCTCATCTTCTGTCGTCCCCTTCTCCTTGTGCCCTCAATCTTTCCCAACATCAGGGTCTTTTCCAGGGAGTCTTCTCTTCTCTCCACATGGAGCAGGAACTGGCAAGCCACTCCATTATCCCTGCCAAGAAAACTCCATGGACAAAGACAAAAAGCATCTCAATAGGATCACCCAATTCATGCCTGCTCACATCTGTCTTTATGCAATCTCTCTCATTGGCCCAAAGTGTTCTGCTGAAATGATGGGAATCAGTGCAATTCCATGTAGCCTTGTGTTGGGTATTTCTCATTCACAGATAACTTGGACATACATGTTACCCATGAAGACAGTTTCATTGAATCTGGTGGCGCCACTTGGGTGTTACTTGAGCCCAAGTAACAGTGATTTTCAATTTGGAGGTGGAAGCGGTTTCAGTTATTGGTATATTTGTGCTTTAGAGCTGATTACATATCTTGAATCGTAGCATAAACTGAAGCTAGTCCTAGCTTTGTAAACAAAAACACACCCACATCAGCCACTGTAATAAGGTATGTCCAATTCTATTCATGTTCTAAAGCAGTGGGGCTAACCTGTGTCCCTCCAGCTCTTGGTGGACTCCAACTCCTGCCATATATCTGACTGTTGGCCAGGCTGCCTAGGATTCATGGGAGTTGGAGTCCAAGAACAAGTGGAGTGCTGCAGGTTAGCAACCCCTGTTTTAAAGAGAGTTAAATAATTCCAAATAATGCAATAGACATATAAATGCATCAGATGAACAGACTATGACAGCCTCTGCATTGCCGCTTTATGTTAGGACTACAGTAAGTCCTTCTGCAATTCGGGGTGGGGGAGAATGCTGATACTGTATCACATGTGCCAGGGCCTCTTAAAGTACTTTCACTTGAGTCTACAGGGGCTTCTGTACTGGAAATAATTAGATCCCGTGGACAAAAAGAAAGCAAAACTTTTTACATTGCTGAGTTGCTGAAAGAAAAGCAAGGGCACCTAATTAATGTTACACATATGGCACCCTTTGAGGAATGAATGTGATTCCCTTTTTAAAGTGGCAGCCCGACCATACTTGTGTCACCAACCCAGCTGCTAATTAAATGGTATTCACTTCTGGTTGTACGACTCTTGAGCAGCTTTCGCATTTTGTAGGAGCCCTGTAATTAAGGCAGAGGGGGGAACCCTATGAATTGTGCATTGTGTGTTACATTCTAGTGGCAAGAGCTTATTTTCTCTGATATACTATACATGTTATTTTTACCAACCAGTTGCTACAGATTATTACAAAGGTACTTTGAGAAAATAGCTGTGGCTTTTTCTTTTTCTTTTTCTTAAAGGTGTTTAAAAGGAAGTCTAGAGAAAGACAGGGAGAAGATAATGTTCCATATACACACAGGCTTGTTGAAGACAGTGGGATGTGCCCAAGCTGAAAAAAGGACTTGTGCCATTTTTACTTGGATTCAGAGAAATGAATTACCTATTTTTTAATCTTCTTCAAATAGGAAAATATCAATTTAAGAAGGGGAAAAGGGGTAAAGGAAAGTGTTACAAATTACAAACTGGACCTTAGAGAAGAGTCCTTTGCTGCAGCCCATCACCCAAGCTTGCAATAAGCTGAGGACTGGATTGGGTTTGTTTCTCAAGCGTTCTCCCCTCCTTGTCTAGGTGCAAGCTCAGATGATAAGATTTGGGGCAGATATTTCCCCCACAGTCTCCCAGGGTAAAGGGCAAGTACCTTTCTCAGAAGTGAAAGACATTTCTATAATGTATGATGATGACATCAAGTAAGATTTGATTGTATTTTGAAGTTGTGAATGATTATGCTGGGTTCAGCGTTCAAAACATTGACATTAGGAGTGAGTTGTTTCCTAATTAATTTGGAACCTTGGCTCTAAAAAAATAATCTGTGATGTTTCTAGAGTGTATGTATGGTAGGTATAATGTAGCTGATGGAACCTCATTCCTGAAGCAAATGCCTTAACAAATTGCTGGGCTACTATGGTTCTTTTGATTTCATTTCTTAACCCCTAATTCCCCCTTTTGCTCCCTACAGTTTGGCTTTACATCCGAGGAAAGACATTGTTGTTACTGGAAGTGATGACCGCCTGTGGAAAATGTGGGCCTTTCCCAATGGGAACATCATCATGAAAGGCGAAGGTCATACTGACTGGCTTTCTGGGTGCTGCTTCCATCCAAGGTCAGTAAAAACAGCATTGTGGACCAGTACTAATCCCTTCTGGGAAAGTGCTTGTTTGCTATGCCTTTTCTAGCCAGCCAGCTTTGATGACTTTCTCTTCTGAGTGGATCCTTCTGCTGAATTTCCAAACATGTAGATAAGTGTTCCTTTGGCTTTCACTGTGTTGACTTAAGATTGATTGCTTTCAGTATTTTGTACATTTCAGACTTTTGTCCACATGCTTGTGCATCTCACAAAGTGTAATAAGCTTTTCAGATCTCCCCATGCCAGTCTCTCTGTGCTTATCACAATGCTGAATTAGATGCATACTTACACCTATAAACACTGCAATTGGCTTTTTAAATGTTTGTTTTATTTGTCCAAATGATATCTATTTTTTCTCCCGTTTTACCTAGAGAACAAGTGCCTCAACCTTTTCCTAAAACTTTTCCCACCATGACTTAAAAAAGAAGAAGCAGTGATTTAAGACACTGAGATTGCCAACAACTCATTGCATTTAATTACCATTAGAATTCAGACAGGTAATGCAGTTTTACTCGGGGAAAGACAGTCTTCATTCATACACACACACACGGCAATTTGACTGCTTATTTGCACAATTAACTGGGCATGTGAGTGTTTTATTAGCATAAGACTCTATTGCATGTTCAGACCCAGAGACCTCCCCCCTAAATAAATTCACACATGACTCAAATATTGGTTTGGTTTTTGGCAGAATTTAGGCTACAACTTTTATTATTACAGAAAGTTAATGGTTACATAGGCTCTGGTTCAACTAGCCCCCTGCACCCTTGCAGGTAGCGTTGACCCAGGGCACCAGCATAGGTCAGCCAAGGGTGAACACCTGGATAGGCAGAAAGCCGGGAACAGGCTATGTCCGCCACCCAGATGTCCCCCTGGACTCAGGCACAGGCACAACCCCCTCACAGGGGTTGACCAAACCATTTGAGTCCATGGATTCCTTTAACGGAATATCCTTCACATAGGGTTGGAGAGTGTGTTCTCCCATCCCTATCACATGAACCAGTGCCTATCCGCCACACGAGCACCCACGCTCGCCGCCAACCACTCACAACTGCAACAAATCTCTTAACCCTGCTGACACGGAAGTCAGCCATAAATCAGTCCCAATCATAAACAGATGAACCCCAACAAACCTGTAAAGGGACGCTCACCGTCCCTGCCCAAGGCCAGAACCTTCTTGACCACCACACTCTGGGTGCTCATCTAGGCCCTCTCAGTGGCAGCTGGGCATTGGCTACCTTGCCACACATGTCACTGCCATCAGTGACCCAATTTTGAGTCCAGGAAGAGCTGCCTTCAACTCAAGAGGTCCTGTGGATACAGAGTACACATTCCACGGGGCCTCTTTTAAAAGACTCACCCTGGATTACATGTATGAAATAACCAGCAAAATCTTTGTCCCATTTAATGTTGAAGTATAAATGTTTGTGGAGTCGCTAGTATGTTTGGTTGTTTTGCTTCTGGGAGGGTGGTGCATAGATGCATGTCTGTCAAAATATTCTAGTTGATTATGTAATGTAGTTCCTACTGGACCCGTCTTATGAACATCAAAGTAATTTATGGAATAAAGGGGTGGGGGCAATTGGAAGAGAACGCTACCCCTTATAGTGCTGCTGGGCATACTAATAAGATTTTGATCCAGTATTGTTACCATGGCATCCAGTGACTCGGCCTCCAAGGATTTCTCATTAGTCTTTGACCAACACACTTTTCAAAAGGCTTCCCCTCTTTTTCACTCAGTTATTAAAATTAAAACAAGCCAGTCTGAATTTATTTTCACTGCATGGTATTGAAAGAATAGGGGGGGGAAAGCTGCTGTTATATTTGTACGCCGTTGAAGTCATTCAATATATGAATATGGAATTCACACATTTCTTCCAAGTTAGGGTTTTACTAAGAATGCTGTGTTTAATAGGATTTAAATTCTAACTTTATGTTTGGTTTGTAAGTGTATCCTTGTAAGTGACTGAGTAGCAACCAAGTGGGCTCTTCTAACAAGGACGGAAGGGACATAATGGTTAGGTTGATATAGTCAGGATGGCTTTTTTTAGAGATCCATAGCAAATTAAGGGAAATTGACCCTAACAAGCTGTCAGGAGCATTATTTTTAATTTTGAAACCATATTTTATGATACAGATTGTCTTTTCTTCCTTGTACGTTGTTCCTTCACACTGCTCTGTGAGGTAGGTTGAGCTGAGAGACTGAGTAGAATTTGAACTTTAGTTTTCTACAGCACTACACTGGTGTAAATAAATTACTAAGTCTGTTCTGGAGGAAATCTGGATTAATAATGGCCACTCTACAGTCATCTCTACACTCTTCTGTCCCATTTCTGCATCTGTGTTCCAAAGAAGCTTCTTCTATATTCTGGGCAGGTAGAAACCTCCTTTTCCACAAAGTAAAACAGTGCCCTCAAGTGGAATTCCTCCCACAGTACACCCCCTCACTTCCTGTGAAATCTACACCACACCCACAAACCAAATAATGACATAATCAACCAAGCAACTGGAGCTTCCGGTCCAGCGCCAGCGTCGATCGGCGGGGTTTTGTCTCGCTCCGAGACAGCCCGTCTTCGCTAGAGGGGGGGAGGGCAGCGGGAGCAACGCTGCGCCCCATAGAACCTCGGGTCGAGCGTCCCGGGGGTGAATTGCTCAGCGGAGCCCCAATCCGGACTCCCCAAACTCTCCGGTAGCTCTAGTAAGAGCACCGGGGCGAGAAGGGTTGAAGTCGCGGGGGCCATTTTGAGCACCATCGTTGCTCTAGCGAAGGGAAGCTCCGAGCTGGAGACAGGGAGCGCTGGATTCTTCCAAAGAAGAAATTAAAGAATTGGACTGTAAGTAATTTGGCTACATATTTTTAAATTTCAATTCGGAACTGGGAGAGAGAGAAAAAAAAAACCCGGAAGCCATCTCCTCCCGCCGGTGGTTTGAAAAAACAGTAAAGTAAATTCCCGAGCCGGGAGTAAAAAAGACTTTTTAATAAGGATAACCTCAAAGACGAAAGAGTACCCCCCCCCTGGAAGCAGGGTGAAAGGGGGAGCGGATTATTAAAGAGTAAAAATCCCCTGCAAAGACGTAAGAAAGATTAGAAAAACCCTATCACTCCCCGGAGACCGGCAGCCCATTTGCCCCATCGAGAGGATTAAGATTACAAAGAACAAGAAAGTTGGATTTTATGTTATAGACATTTTTACATTTGGAATTTTATATGGAAAAAACAGCCAGTTGGCTTTAAAAGTGGTTGAGAAAAACAACAGTAACTATTTCCCACCATGCAAGATAAGCAGTGACCTTGACAGGATTGAATGATGTCAACAAAAAGATATTCCCCTGAGTTCCAAAAGACTGTTCTGGAACTCTTGCGGTGCTTAAAGAGTGACATTATTGGAGAGTATATACAATCACAAGACTCAACGCAGCACACACAGGTGGTGGACTGTGGAAAGGACTTTGTAGAGGACTCTGCAGATGAGGAATATATGGACTTTGAACGGAATGATAACAACAAAGACAATGCTGGAGAAAATAGCGACAAAAACTATGAGATTATAAAACAAAATGATGCCGACCACGACAGAGAAGAAGATTCTTTACTGCAAAACAACAGGAGGATTGCCCTCCTTCGAAGGGGACGACAGGAGTTGGCAGAACTTCAGATTTACCACAAGAGAAGGGAAAAAGGCAACCAAAGAAGAATTGAAACTCAGGGGGGTTACAATGAGGCTTGGAAGATAAAATATGGGGGGAAAGGGGTGGGATGAAGAGAGAATGTAATTGAGATTGTTAAGATGGTTTAACAGGATTGAAACAGGATTGTGAACTGGATTTCGCTGGAGGGAGGGGGTGTTGGGCAACGGGGAGGGCAGGGCAGCAGGAGAATAATTATATTATAAATTAGAATTGGGATATGAAATAAAGATTTAAAAATCAAGAAAAGTCTATTGAGGGAAAAATTAGGCTAGGGTAGAAAAATAGTTGGTGAAAATATTAGAGAGTAAGATATTTTATGAAAGTGATAAAAGTGAAATTTAGAAATTGTATGATGAATTGAAAGGAATTATCATATTTAAATTAAGGTTAGAATAATTGGTAAAGATGAATGGAGATATGGAGAAATGAAACTGTTAAGATGATTCAAAATAATGAAAATCGGAGAAGGGGGAGATTGGGAAAGCCCCTAAAAATAATGTTATGGACATTGAAAAATTATGCATTCCTTCTTCTTTTTTTTCTTTTTTATGTTTTTCTTGGTTTTTTTCTTTTCTTTTGTGGGTTTCGGGGTGGGGGGTAGAGATTTTATTTTCTAATTTTTTCTGTTTTTTTTCTTTTGTTTTTATAATATGATAAGAGTATGGAATGTTGGCTGGGCGGACACCCGGCTCTGTCTTCCCCTGTTACCCTGGGGCCCACCGGTGGCAGGGGTGGGCGCTGGGGAGGGGAGGAGGGGTAGGGGAGAAACCCAGCCACTAAAATGAACCACCTTCGACTATCTGCTCAGCATGGGTCTTTCTTGTGGCAGGAGGGGACTCATGGGGGGGGGTGGAAGAAGGTGTGGGGTTATGATTGTTTATTTTTTCTGTATTGTTTTTTCTTTATGCTTACTATAAAATCAATAAAATTATATTAAAAATAATAATAATCAACCAAGCAACTGAAACCACCAAGGCAGCCATTATCAGACCCCTAGGCCCCTGCCAGGCTGCTAGGCCCCCACTAGGCCTGGGGGGGGGAGAGGGTGAGCGCCCGGGTCGCAGCACGGCCTTTGTTTTATGTAGCCCCCTGCCAGGCCCCCACTAGGCCTGGGGGGGAGGGTGAGTGCCCGGATCGCAGGCCGCAGCACGGCCTTTGTTTTATGCCAGGCCCCCACTAGGCCCGGGGGGGGAGAGGACAAGCGCATGGATCGCAGGCTGGAGCACGGCCTTTGTTTTATGTAGGCCCCTGCCAGGCCCCCACTAGGCCCGGGGGGGGCAATAACCCACAGCAATGCACTTGAGGGCATGGCAAGGGGTTTTTAATTGAAAATTTATCACCACTACCACCCCAAATCCCCCCAAATAGCCATAAGACAAATATAAATACCATCCTTCAAAACGTCATGAGATACTCCGGTCATGGGGCGGGGACAGAATAGATCATGGATCGGGACACGTGGGGGCAGTCACAGGGATTAGGCACAACAACATGCCACACCCACAAACCCCGCCTCTGCCACAAGATCCTGTAAAACAAGGGGACTCTGAGGCTCAGGGGGATCTGAAGGGGGCCTATTACCCTCCATTTGAAAGACTAACATACAGCAATGCGTGCAGGGCCAGCTAGTAACAAATAAAAATACTCTCAGATTGTAGGCTTTCCCCAGCAGATGGGGCAGGTTTCTCTTATTACAGTTTCCTTGTCCCAAAGAGGTCTTAAAAAGAGAGGGTGTGATTCTTTTAACTTACGTATAAGGTGATTATGTGGTGTTTCGCCATGATGGTTTCACCCAAACTCCCATCCAAGCTGTGAGGCATAGACAGCAGAAAAACAGTTTTACCAAACGTTTGAGGTTAATTCCCAGATCACCCCTTATCTCCAGAGTGATTTAATAGCCAGACTATCTGTCTGACTATTATCAATCACCACATAATTATCTTCTGTCAGTGGCAGAGACAGCTGAATCACCATTCCTCTCTCCCGGAAGTCCTCTAAGAAGTAAGTCTAGCTGAATTCTATAGGACTAAAATATACATCAGTTTATTGTTCATAGCCTTGGAAACAGAAGAAAAAATTCTGACATCTAAAAGTCTATATATATCTTAAAATATATTACTATGAGGTGGAATGGTGGGCCTATTTTATTTCAGTGCAAGCTTTAGATCTTTAAACCACACTAACTTGGAAGTAAGATCCTCAGAACTGTCTGATTCACGTCTAAGCAAATGTGCATAAGACTGGGCTTAGTGAAGACAAACATATTGGCTTTAATGGTTAAAGTGTCACACTGTCACCTAATAGGCGTCTTTGCCTTCAAATACAACTGCTGACCTTAAATTGCTAAAATTACTATGCACTGAAAAGTACTTACCAAATCTTAACTATATCCTGCAATTTCCCCTTCTGTATCTACCCATTGCTTCTAAATAAAAGTGTGCTGATTTTAGTGGTTTTTGAGACACATGATCACTTAACAATATACAACACCTTCATCTTTAGTGTCAGCTTCTTGCTTGAAAATTGTGAAAATTGCCATGCACTGCAGGTTACAAGCTTACAATATTGCTGTGTGATCCTCCCCTCTATTTAGAACAATATCATAGTGGAATCTTAAGGTCACCATCTCAAGCCAGACATAAGGTGCTTAGCTTACTTTGCCACTGCAGGATGTACATGGTTATAAATAGATTTATAAATAATTTACAGATTTAAGTAGGTTTCACGGGAAAAATATGTTATAAAAGAAGCAAATAACGTTGCTGTATCAATAGTCTCAATAACAGCCTTTAAATCTACAAAGGAAGCAAACAAGTGACCTTACACACTGTTACATACTTGCAGGGCCGGCCCTACGTGCAGGCTGGGTGGCGCAGGGCACCACGCCGCCGGCCCACCAGTCCGCTGCGCAGCTGCGCGCTGCACCCACCCACCCACCGCGCTGGGAAACAGGGCGGGAGGGCGCTGGAGAGATCACGCTGTGCCTGCCCGCCCACCCGCCTGCCGCACTGGGAAACGGGGCGGGAGGGCGCCGGAGAGATCGCGCTGTGCCTGCCCGCCCACCCGCCTGCCGCACTGGGAAACGGGGCGGGAGGGCGCCGGAGAGATTGCGCTGTGCCTGCCCGCCCACCCGCCTGCCGCACTGGGAAACGGGGCGGGAGGGCGCCGGAGAGATCCGGCGCACCACGGCACCAGGGGCGCTTAAGACGGTCCTGCATACTTGTGAAAATGTGAGTGATAAAACAGTGCCCATGGTGAAATAGCCAGTTATCAAATAATCAGTCTGTTATTGACAAAGACAGCAAAAGCTGCCCAGATTTCTAATTTAAGTAGTAGAATTTAGCCCCAATACAAATTAAGCTGTGTTAGGTCTATAGAATTTAGCCAGAATACCTATTAAGCTAATTTGTCTATGCTTTGAAGAACAGTTTATATTCCCCTTCTTGAATATATGGACTACACTGCTTAATTTTCAGTCATTACAAATAACAACCATTGAATTCGTTGAATAAAAAATGCTTCCTAATAACTGAGACTTAAAAATCTTTTTTTTAATAAAAAAAAATCTAACTGGGAATGCTTTATTTTCATTCACAATCAGCTCATCCATTTCATTCCTCATGTCCAGGGTCATGAAAACTAGCTGAATCATTATGAATGTCTCTGGATCAAGATACTGAAAAGTTTTGTTAGAAATACGGTAGCAGCAAAGTGCTGTTCTCAGAAGACAGAATTAGAAATGTTAGCTATCAAGTAATTAGAATCACTAGCTAATTAGAGTGGCTGCCTTGGAGGTCTTAGTCTTCCCAGGGTTGTAAAACAGCACTAAGGGTCTGATGGTATTGGTACGTGATCCTGCCAATCAAGGAGGCACAGAGGGCTGCCTGCTTTCTTCCTCCTTCTGGGACTCTGGCCACCTCTGGTCCTGAAATACTTGCCTGGGTGGAAGGGCCAAGCCAGAAGCAGTGAAATGTCATTAAGATAGCTAGAGTAGCCACTTCAGAGTTCTCTGGAGGTGTAAAACCAGGCATAGCATTTACAAATCAAGGGGAAGGTTTTCTGATATCGCTCATCCCTTTTAAAATCAAATGTCATAATTTATCAGGGGCATATCGGGTTATTATGCCGCTTTAAAAAGTGAGCACAACAAATGCCCTTTAAATGCATATGATTTTTGTTTTGCAAAGTAGTCTTGAATCAGTGCAGGGTTGTGAACTTTGCTATGATTACAAGCTCTTTGCACTTCCCCCACCCTAACCCCAAACCCAGAACTAAAATATGAAAGCATATTTCTGTTTGTCACCACAATGGCTTCACAAAAGGAGAGAAATAAACTGAGAACTAGCCCTATTCAGACAAACCACTGAACGTTTAGAGGCAGGAAGTGGGTGGAGAAGTTAGTGCCTTCTCTCTCTGCTTTCAAACTTGGTGTGTTCCTCTGCTCTTTTATATACACCTGTATATATTATATAGGCCTGTATACTATTTGATTTTTTACATAGGCCTGTGTAAGTGAACTGGGCCAGTCAATTTTGGCCTGACATTGAAATATGTACATTGTTCTTAGAACATCATTAGACTTAAAACAAAAAACAGAAACCAGTGAATGTGCTTGGTGTGAGAAATGGGAGGAGAAAGGTTTAGCAACCACTTGCAAAGTAAATGTCTTAAGAAAAAAGTAGACCTTAGTTTAAATCTCCAAGACTCTCATGTTCTCAATCCTTATTTTTATACCACATTGTTACAATTACAAGGGAACCATGTAGGAATTTTAAGTCATAGCCATTATTCTGGCAGTGGTTTGAAAATAGTCACCTGCCACATTATGGCTGAACCTTCAAAAGAGCTAACCGCCGTTCTAATTTGGACTCTGGGATCTGCTGAATACTAAGCCAGTGTTAAAAATGACCTCAGTCTCCCCTACAAGATCTGTGGTCCCTACAAGATTTGTAAAGAACAGCTGATCTGAACAAGTTCCCTGCACTTAAGTAGACCAGATGTCTATACTGTGATCCCTTGTGCAGATCTGAGAATGGAATTTTGCCTTGAGCTTTATAAAGGGAAAGAAAACTTCAAACAGAGTTAATAATTTGCAGAGTATAGTAGCTGAAAAAACTGGGAGGTGGAGGGATACCTTTTCCTTCTTGTTGAATTTCAGGTAACAAATGGTCAGACTTCAAAGGGAGACCTCAGTATTGTGTTCTCAATATTTCTGTGTAGCATTTTCCAAGAAGAGAAGCTTTGAAGCTTTTATTCTGATTCAAACAATTTAAGGCTGGAAATTGACCCTTCCTATGTGGCTATCTCAAGATTATGTTCCATTCCAATTCTCTGTTTAGTGATGTCAGGGATGGGAATCACCAATCTGTGAGCCAAATTAGCTAGGTGCCAGCTACTAGCTGAAGATAATGAAGATACTTGTGGATGTGGGTGATGTAATTGGTAGGCAGTGCTGGGGTGTGTGTGTCCCTTGTTCTCCTGGCTTACCAGCACTGCAGGTCACTACCAGAAGAAGGGTGAGGTACAGGGAGCTTGGTGCTTTGCAACACATGGCAGCAGAGCCAAGCCTGTGCTCCATCCACCACATGCTACATAATTCCTCTTTCCCTGTGCCTTGCCCCTCTCCTCCTTCTCTCAGTAACTGGCAGCAACTGGGAGAGCAATAGAGTCCCACCCACATGGCCTTCCTATTGCTCATGTTAGTAAGGATGGGGGGGAGAAATTCAATTTTGTTTGCATTTTGCTGAGAAACTACTTAATTTGCACTTCTCAAATTAATACACAAACCAAAATAGCCATCTTTTGAAATTGACATTTGTCAGAATGCTGCACTACAGTTCTGCAACTAATCCGTGTTTACAAAAATGAAGAATAATAGGGGAGAGATGTGTGTTTGAAAATGTTACCCATGAAGAACATACAAAAATCCACTATATATGGACAAATTGCTTGCAAAAATGTGTACTTTAGTCAAAGCTGCATTCAAAAATGTGCTTATTAAGAGAAATTCACACTAAAATGTTGACAGATTTAAAAGCAGTTCTGCAAATTGTTGAAAAGTGTGGAGGATTAAATTTAAGATTGGAAAAATGAATAAAAGCAGACAACCATAACTGACAAAATCTTTCTTTCCTAGTCATTGGTAAATGTAAAAGAGATCAATTGACCAGGGGCAAGTCTCCACTGGAGCTCAGAAGATTCACATTACAGCCAAAACATACATTTAAAACACACCACGTTCTCCCCCAAACCTTGGGAACTATAGTTGTTAAAGCTTCTGGGAATTGAAGCTTGGGGGGGGGACTATGGATCTCGGTATTCTTTAGGGCAGTGATGGCGAACCTATGACATGCGTGTCAGACGTGACACGCAGAGTGCTTACTGCTGGCACGTGCCCCATCAACCCATTTGCACTGTTGTTTTTGTTTTTCTCCCCCATTTGTTCTCCCGCTCCTCCTCCTGCTACAGCTTGTCTTAAAACCCAGATCCATTTTTGTTGTTGTTGTTGCCGGTAGCCAGAGATTGGTTTTTTAACCCTTTCTGTGTTGTTTTTTCTGGCACTTTGGCAGGCGATGATTGGGTGTAACAGCGTTCGTTTTTTAACCCATTCTGTGCTGGGTTTTTTGTCACTTTGGCAGACTATGTCGGTGCTGCCTGTTACTTTCAGCGAAGGTATTATTTGTCATTTATTTCTGTTCTCTTTCCCCCCCCAAAAGCACAGCAGCTTTGGGGCATCCCCCCAAAAAAGCAAAGCAACTTTTGCACCCTCCAAAACTTTGGTCAGCAGCTCCCCCAAAAAGCTCAACAACTCTGGGCACTTTGTGATAAATAAGGGGTTTTTGGTTTGGTTTGGTTAAATAATTAGTTTTTGGTTTATTAAATATAGTTATATATTACAATTATACATTTTTGTTATTTAAACTATAAATATCGTGAAATTATGATTTTTTTCTCGAAGTGACACACCACCCGAGTTATGCTCGTTTTTTGGTGAATTTTGACACACCAAGCTCAAAAGGTTGCCCATCACTGCTTTAGGGGAAGCCATGTGCTTTAAATGTATGGTATGGCTGTAATCCCAGAGACCTGATTTGCTCCCTGAGCTGGGTCCAAAGTTATGACTTTGGGAGGCTCCGTAGAAATCCGTAGAAATTTATTGCAAGATTTGTTGGAATGTTAATGCTGTGTTCCCTTCCATTTTAGGCTTAGGGCTGTATACATGTGTAAATAAAACCATATTCTACAAAGATACCACCATCTCAGTTACCAAGGAAACAAAGCCCAAAATATATGCAAACACCCCTGAAATCTCTCAGCACTTGGAAGTTGGAGTGCATATAACAATATGGAAAGATCTCTGCCTGAGACTCTGAGATACACCGCTGGGCAATTCTGAGCTAAATGAACCAGTGAGTGACTCAGTATAAGACTCAGTATAAAATGTAGTTTAGGAGAGTTGTTTTAGATGACAGAAAGGTCTAAGATCTCAATGTCATATTTGTTCTAAAGGGCCATGTCACAGTGGCCGGAGTGGGCTACTTCAGAGTAACGACGCTACGCAGCTCTGCATTTTATTCTTTTATTGGTGCTGCGTATTTACAGTGCTGAAGTCATTGCTATTTACACGGAGTGATGTGGTCAGTCGGTTCCAGAACCTCCGAATGGCTTTTGGCGCGTCTTTCTCCAACACAAAAGCTTTGGCAGACCCATCCTCTTTCCCCTCCTCTTTCTGCGTAATTCCGGAGTTGGGGGGATGGGTCTCCCCCCCTTATTCGCCCCTTCCTGTCCCACCTGGGACCCTGGCTCCTCTACCTTGCCTGAGCCTCGGACACGACTTCCTGCTTCCCCATTGGAATCGGAACTCTCTCTGCTTTCCCCTGTGCTCGGGGATGGGCTTGAACTCAGGAGGGGAGGGACTTCGCGATATCCCCTGTCCCTCACATCCACCCCCCTCCCAAGCTCTCCTTCACCCCTCCCCAGGTCCCCCCCAGGTGTCGGTGACGACTGGAAGCCTAAGAACTCAGTGCTTTCCGAGCCCATTGGTGTGAACACCTCCCCCCAGTCCTGCGAGCCCCCCCCTTCCGCCTGGGAGGACGGGAATCCCAAAAAGTCCGTGGCGTCAGAGCTGGTAGGGGTAAAAATGTTCTGCCAATCTGCTCCTTCCTCTGACTGGGTGGATCTCGGTGACACCCATACCTCATCCTCTGTTTCCTCAAACTCCGCTTCCCAGCGCCATGGTGAACTGCTCTCCCGTGCTTCCTCCCCCTCCCCCTCCCTTTCCATGTGCCAGGGCTTGGGTCTATGGGGAAAGAGGGCGTGAAATTCTTCTACCAGGAATTCCTCTTGTATCTGAGTGGCTGGGACCCATTCATTCTGGGACGGTGGAGCATCCTCCCATGCCATGAGGTACTCCAGGCCCCCCACCCCCCTCCTTGAGTCCAGGATGGCCGTGGCCTCATTGAGTTGCTCCCTGCCTTCTCTCTCCCCCCCTCCCTCAGGGGTTTGTTCGCTGCCTCGGAGCCTGCTGCTTTCCCTGTACGGCGACAGCAGCGATCTATGAAACACTGGGTGCACCCTCATGTCCTCTGGCAGTGCCAGCCTGTATGCCACCGGGTTGACCTGTTGCGTGACCGTGAAGGGGCCCAACCTTCTGGGCGCCAGCTTTTTGCACCTCCCTCTGATGGGAAGGCCCTCCGAGGACAACCAAACTTTGTCCCCCACCCTAATGACCTCCCCCGGTCGCCTGTGGCGATCTGCCCCCTTCTTGTACGCTTCCTTGGCTCTCTCCAAGTGTTCTCTGAGCTGCTGGTGCACCGTCTCCAGTTCCTCTGCCCAATCCTCAGCCTGTGGGCCCTCCTCCTCCTCCCCCTCCCTCTCTGGGAAAGATCTGAGGTCGCGCCCGTAATTGGCCTTAAAGGGCGACACCCCTGTGGAGACGTGCACCGCATTGTTGTAGGCAAATTCTGCCAGTGGCAGGCGATCCACCCAGTCCGTTTGCCGCTGGCTGACGTAGCATCTCAGGTACTGCTGCAGAATGGCGTTGACCCTCTCCGCTTGTCCATTGGTCTGCGGGTGTCTAGCCGTCGACAAGCTGACCTCCACCTGCAGGAGGTTCATGAGCCGCCGCCAGAACCTGGAAACAAATTGGCGGCCACGATCCGAAATAACCCTTAAAGGTAATCCATGCAGTCTGAATACGTGATCCACAAACAGTTTGGCTGTCTCTTCTGCAGAGACCGCCCTGGCACACGGTATAAAGTGGCACATTTTGGACATGAGGTCCACCACCACCAACACTGCGGTCTTGCCCCTGGAAGAAGGCAGATCTGTGATGAAGTCCATGGACACCACTTCCCACGGCCTGTGTGGCGTGGCTAAGGGCTCCAGCAATCCCGGTGGTGCTGCTCTGACCACCTTTGCCCGCTGGCAGGTGTCACAGCCCCGTACATAGTCTCGAACATCTTCCCGCACCCCTGGCCACCAGAAGTGTCTCATGACTAGGTGAGCGGTTTTGTCCCTCCCAAAATGACCCGCCTTTGGGTTGTCGTGCAGCTGCTTGAGGACCGTACGTCTAAGCTGGGTGGTGGGCAGGTACAGTGCACCCTTGTAGAAAAGCAGCCCCCTGCGTTCTGCAAAGTCTTTTGCCTGCTCCCCCCCCTCTCAGTTCTCTGAAGATGCGGTTGGCAAAATCATCCGCTGCCGTCAGTGCTGTGAGTTCTGCCTCGCTCACCACTGCTGCTCCGCAGGACCATGCTGACGGGGGGGAAATGTGCCTGGGTGCCGGTGGCGCCTCCTCCTCCATGTACTCTGGCTTGCGGGAGAGGGCATCCGCCCTGACATTCTGCTCTCCCGGGATGTAGTGTATGGAGAAGTTGAAGTTCGAGAAGAACTCTGCCCACCGTATCTGCCGCTGGTTGAGCACCCTGGCAGTTCTCCAGAACTCCAGGTTCTTGTGGTCTGTGCACACCTGGATGGGGTGCTTGGCGCCCACCAGGAAGTGTCTCCAGTGCTGGAACGCAGCGTGGATCGCAAGAAGTTCCCGATCAAACACCGTGTAGTTTCGCTCTGGCTGGGTCAACTTCCTGGAGAAGAAGGCACAGGGTCTCCACTCTCTGTTGGCGTCCAGTTGCAACAAAATGGCGCCCACAGCTTTATCAGAAGCATCTGTCTCCACGCGTAGGGGCGCGTCCTGAACCACGTGGAACAGGTTCTGGTCTGAGGCGAACACCCTCTTGAGGCTTTTGAACGCTGCTTGCGCCTCTGGTGTCCACCTGAACTTCTGCTTGCCTCTCAGGCAGTCAGTGATGGGAGCCGTAACGCGAGAGAAGTTCTTGATGAACTTCCTGTAGAAGTTGGCGAAGCCTAGTAGGCGTTGGGCATCTTTGCGCGTCCTGGGGCTGTGCCAGTCCAGGATGGCCTGCACCTTGTCCTTGTCCATCGCCAGCCCCTTGTCTGACAGCTTGTAGCCCAGGAAGTCCACCTCCTTGGTGTGAAACTTGCACTTCTCCAGCTTCACATACAGGTGGTTCTCCTTCAGGCGCTGCAACACCTCCCTGACATCTTTCACATGCTGCACTGGGTCATCGGAATAGATAAGGATGTCATCCAGGAAGACCAAGCATTTCCTGAAGAGGAGGGACCCCAGGACGTGGTGCATGAAGGCCTGGAAGCATGCTGAGCCCCCTTGCAACCCGAAGGGCATCACCAGATATTCAAAAGAGCCCAGAGGCGTGAACATCGTGGTTTTCCATTCATCGCCTTCCCAGATCCTGATCAAGTTGTACGCCCCCCTCAGGTCTAGCTTGGTGAAAATCTTGCCCCTGCGTGCCGCTGTCAGGAGATCATCCACTCTGGGCATGGGGAAAGCCACTGGCTCTGTCACTGAATTCAGCCGTCTAAAATCCACCACAAGACGGCGCTGTTGCGTGTCTTTCTTGTCCACCCAGAAGACCGGGCTGCCCCCTGCTGCCTTGCTTTCTCTGATGAACCCCCGCTTGAGGTTCTTGTCGATGAAAGCGCGCAGATCCTCCAGTTCCTGGTCTGACATAGCGTACAGCTTGGCTGGGGGTATAGTTGCCCCTGGCACCAGGTTGATCTGGCAGTCAAAAGGCCTGTGTGGGGGTAGGTGGTCAGACTCCGCTTCGCTGAAGACCTCCTGCAGGTCCCAGTACGGCTTGGGTATCGCCTCACCCCCTTTGACGTGCATGGTGGCCACCGTGGCTATGGGAGGCCCCTCCCCTGGTTGGTGCTGCATGCAATGTTCCAGGCAAAAGTCCGATCCAAAAGTGATGCATCTCTGGTGCCAACTGATGGAGGGGTCGTGGCGCGCCAGCCAGCTCATGCCCAAGACGATGGGGGGGTCTGAGATGGTGGTGACGTTGAATGCCAGTGTCTCTGAGTGCCTGCCCACCGTCATTTTCATGGGGGGGGGGTTGATGAGTGAGGGCCCCTCCCAGCAGCTCTCTGCCGTCAATGGTCGCCACGTGCAGAGGAAAATCCAGCTGCAGAAGCTGGATCTGGTGCTCTTCTGCAAAGTTTCTCGAGAAGAAGTTCGCTGACGCCCCACTGTCAATTAGGGCGAGGACCGTCAGGGGATAGCCATTTGGGAGCGTGAGCGTCACTTCTAGAACCACTCCTGCTCTGGGAGGGGTGGGCTGGCTCTGCTCCTCTCTGTGCGGGTGGGTGGGCTGGGGCTGTTGTCTGCTGACTGTGCCTGGCTGCTGCCCCTTGTCTCCTGCAGCCAGGCTTTCCCGTTTCCCTGCTGTGGTGCTACGTCAGTGGGGGAGGGCACAACCGTTCCCGCCTTTCCTTGCCACTCCCTGCGATGTGGGCAGTCTCTGACGAGATGCTGGGGGGAGTTGCAGAGAAAGCAATTCCCACCCCTTCCCTCCTTGCGTCTTGGCGCCGCTGGGGTTTGAAAAGCCCGCGCGCGCGCGCGCTATCAATCTGCATGGGTTCCTGGTCCTGGCTGGCCCCAGGCGTGGCTTGAAAGGGTTGTTGGGGGAGTGGCTTCTCCTGCGACCGTGGGAACCAAGCCCGCTTTGCGCGCGTTGCTTGCTTGTCGCTCCACCGGGATTCCTGTCTCACCCCCACCGCCAGAGCCGCTTTGCTCAGCTGATCCATATTACTGGGCTTTGGACCTCTCGAGAGCTCATCCTTCACCTCCTCATGCAACCCCAAGTAGAACGCCGCTTGCATTGGGGGTGACTCCAGTTCCCACCCCAATCTGTGCACCAGCATGGTGAATTTCGCCCAATACGCGCGAACTGTCATATTTCCTTGGCGTAAATTATGAAGTTCCTCCTTAGTCTGGTCCATATGACTATCGGACGAATACATCGTTTTCAAACCTTCTAGAAATAGTTTGACATTCTTCATGCAAGGATTCTTTGTTGCGATTAACGGTCTTAGCCACTCCCTGGCTGCCCCGGTAAGGTGCTCCACAATAAACGCTACCCTGTGCTCATCATCAGGGAACTCATCGTGGTGCAGCTCAAGAGCATACACAATCTCAGTCTCAAAGCCCTGATATTCCCTCGGGTCTCCGTTGAACTTGCTTACTAGGGTCCCGGCTCTCCTTCCTGGCAGCACTTGGACTTGGGGTGCCCCTCCCGCCTTGGTTTTCTCTGCATCCAGCTTGTTTTGGAGGTCTACCGCCACCGCCCTTAATTCCTGCTCTCTTTCCTGTAGCGCTCTCACCTGTTCCGCAAGTTGTAGCCGGTCGTCCTGGACCTTCTTAGTCTCTTCTTTAGCTGCCTTCAATTCCCCCTGCGCCTGCAGCGACAGCTGCTGCAGTTCTTGCTGGGCTTGCTCCGCGATCTGCCGCCATCTCTCCGCCTCTGACACGCTCATCCCGGCAACTCCAAAGTAGCCCAAAAAAGGATTCGGAGGTTGCTGTCACAGTGGCCGGAGTGGGCTACTTCAGAGTAACGACGCTACGCAGCTCTGCATTTTATTCTTTTATTGGTGCTGCGTATTTACAGTGCTGAAGTCATTGCTATTTACACGGAGTGATGTGGTCAGTCGGTTCCAGAACCTCCGAATGGCTTTTGGCGCGTCTTTCTCCAACACAAAAGCTTTGGCAGACCCATCCTCTTTCCCCTCCTCTTTCTGCGTAATTCCGGAGTTGGGGGGATGGGTCTCCCCCCCTTATTCGCCCCTTCCTGTCCCACCTGGGACCCTGGCTCCTCTACCTTGCCTGAGCCTCGGACACGACTTCCTGCTTCCCCATTGGAATCGGAACTCTCTCTGCTTTCCCCTGTGCTCGGGGATGGGCTTGAACTCAGGAGGGGAGGGACTTCGCGATATCCCCTGTCCCTCACAGGCCATATGTGCCAGACAAACATTCTAGGCCCTGCTCTGTCAAGGTTTTGGCTTCAACATTAGTATACTAATCTGATAATAGCTGTACACTCCTGAATTTTTTTCAGAATCCATGGTCTGTTTCCTGTTCCTACTTATGTATAGGAATATGTGTGGTGTTGAAAATTAAAATACAGCATTTCCTTCCTTCCTTCCTTCCTTCCTTCCATCACAAGCTGTAGAGCTGTAAAATCCATCTACTCAAACAGTAAGCTTGGTTATATTTTTAACAGCTATCCCAAAAGCACACTAAATCTATCTCCTTGACAATGATAATGCCCTCATAAATCAATGTCAGGTGAGGAAAAAATCTTTTGAGAACTCAAAAAGTTAAGTTGATGCCAAAAATATATAAGCATTTTTTTTGTTTATATGAAGTGTAAGGCAGCACAATTCTTAGTAGCCCCTCCAGTTGCCCTTGGCATGAAGATACAATTTAATCCCCAAGATTAAAATGGTAGAGGTCCCCAAAACAGCCCAATGAGCACTGATCTTGCTTAGTGTCCACCAGATGCTTAATGCGGAAGGAATTAAACATGGTAGCACTATGACAGTCATCCCATCAGCACAAACATTACACCTTGCCAGATGGAACTATCCACCCTCTTCATAGCTGCCAAGTTTTCCCTTTTCTCACGAAGAAGCCTATTCAGCATAAGGGAATTTCCCTTAAAAAAAAGGGATAACTTGGCAGCTATGACCCTCTTTCCACCGCATACAATTCTGGGTAAATATATGGACCTCCTAAGCAAATTTCAGGGGGGTTGTATGGGGGAGGGGAAGCACAGCTACACTAGTGGAAGTCCTTATGCCAGCTTCCACTACTAGAAGTCCTTAGAAGAATCCTACCCTCTCTGTTGACAGAGGAAAAGCTGAAAACCAAGTAGGATGGGATGGAATCCCTGAAAAAGGAGGAGAGTATAGGGGCCACCCAGTTATAAATACACCTGCCCATTCACTTGCTGTCTTGCTAGCTGTCACTTGCCCATTTGGAAAGCTTCCTGCATTACAAGAACAAGAGCTGCTGTCACGTCGGTGGCAGAGTATAGGTTTTGCATGCAAAATGTCCCAGAATTCAGTTTCTTGCATATGCAGTAGTACCTCGGTTTATGAACACAATTGGTTCCGGAAGTCTGTTCATAAACTGAAGTGTTCATAAACTGAAGCGAACTTTCCCATTGAAAGTAATGGAAAGTGAATTAATCCGTTCCAGATGGGTCCGCGGCGTTCGTAAACCGAAAATTCGTAAACCGAGGTGTTCATAAACCGAGGTTCCACTGTACTTGCATCAAAGGGCAGCTGACTCAATCCTGGGAGAACTGACAGTCAGCATAAACCAGGGTCGGATCTACTGGCCAGACACGGTCCTCAGCTGGATTTCATCTGTCACTCTGTGTCCCCTCCTATTCAAAAGCTTTTCAGTTGAAAGCAGCTGTAGGGAAGGGAGAGATTCTGTGGAGCAAAAGTAAAACTCAGGAATAGAGTTACTAACAATGAAATATATACCTCTGTTTCTATAGGAAATAGCTTTGATATTTGGCATTAGTATTACGGGGGCAATGTGGTTCTCAGGCAAAAATTGCTCCCTTCTCCTGAAGAAGACAATACTGAGCTAGATGGATCAGTGATTCAGGCTCATGAAAGAGAGCTTCCTGTATTTAAAGAGATCAGCCCCTCCTTAATAAATGCATAATTTCTAATGTTTTATGAGATTATTCTAATTGCTTGGAAGAATACTGTGATATCCTAATACTTTATCTTTTCCTTGACTTCAAAAGAGAGATTTTAAGCTTAGTGTATCATTTACATTTGAAAGCATTTTTTTTGCAGCTTAGGAGGTTTAGTGGTCAAAATTGCCCTGTCAGACTCATGACTCAAGAACCTCCTAAAAAGACAACCTAAGTACCATTTTAAAGCCCTGGTTAAGTAGAGCACTTTTATCCATTCTGAAGCTGTGAAAAAAGCATTAGCTTATGTGATTTGACCTTGCTGTTCTTAATGGCAGTTATTCCACAGGGTCTTTGGTAAATTTGTTAGATATGGAGACAACAGTGGGTTCCAAAGTCCTGTTGTACAGCAGATTAGATTACCATGTTCTGTCTAATAACACACTTGACCGTGGAGGCTGCACTAAGTACTGCACTGTGTGCTTAATTCCTAAGTATTAAAGATGTATCTTCATGGAACAACTACGTTCCTATAAACAAGTAACATTTTGGATGTTCAGTGCCTTTTTTATTCTTAAAAAATGTTTAGGGGTATTCTCATTTGAGTTTGACCAAACTGCAGGAGGCAGTGGGAGACAGGAGTGCCTGGCGTGCTCTGGTCCATGGGGTCACGAAGAGTCGGAAACGACTAAACAACAACAACAACAACAACAACAACAACAACAAATTCTCATTTCCCTACTCATATTGAAATACTGCCCCTCAATGAGGCCAAACTTAGGTTCACAAAATGTTTAGGGGTATGCGTCCCCCTGCGTCCCCCCAGAAAAAAAGCACTGGGTGTAACCATCAAGTAGCTAAGTTCAGATCAGTCTGAGTTCACTGCCTCATTTACAAAATAAATGGTTGTGGCCTTCCCCAGCCTGGTGCCCTCCAGATTTATTAAACTGGGATAGCTCAGTTGGTAGAACATGAGACTCTTAATCTCAGGGTTGTGCATTCAAGCTTCATGTTTGGCAAAAGATTCCTGCATTGCAGGGGGTTGGACTAGAATTATCCTCACACTCCTTTCCACCTCTACAATTCTATGATTCTAATTTCTTAGCTGCCCTCCAGCATGAGGGCAGGTTGCAACAAATTAAAAATACATTAAAATCAGTTAAAAGAAACTGCAGTCCAGAGAATGGACTACAACGCCCATTGGCTGATGATGAAGGTTGTTGGAGGTAACAATCTGAACCATTTCTATCTGGAGAGCACCCAGGTTGGGAAAGGCAAGTTGAATATTGCAATCACGATTGAGGCATATTGTGAGAAAGTCATTAAGAAAGACATTGATTTAAGTCTTGTTTCTTGGTTCCGCACAAAGTGACAAATTCTGCTATGAAAGACTAATGTTTGCAACCATATTGACCTCACAGATTAGGAAATGAAGACTCTCCGGGGAAAAAAGTCTTTTTGGCTAACCAGTTCAACCATCATAAGGATAACAACCTTATTTAATTTTGAAGATTTTTCTGTATGCCCCAAATATATCTATCCTCCCTTGTTTGGTGCTTCAGAGAAACGAGGCAAAAGTTACTGACTGGGTGGGGCTATTCAAAAGACCCATTTGGCCTAACACAACCGCAATAAAAATGGTTTTAAATATGTCTGTTTTAACTCTCATGGCACACTTAGCAACGGGGAAGTTTTACAAAGTCTTTCTCAAGGATGCCAATTTTGAAGATTTTTCTGTATGCCCCAAATATATCTATCCTCCCTTGTTTGGTGCTTCAGAGAAACGAGGCAAAAGTTACTGACTGGGTGGGGCTATTCAAAAGACCCATTTGGCCTAACACAACCGCAATAAAAATGGTTTTAAATATGTCTGTTTTAACTCTCATGGCACACTTAGCAACGGGGAAGTTTTACAAAGTCTTTCTCAAGGATGCCAACTTGAATAAAATATTGGGTGGGCAGGTAATCCCCGCCCCACATAATCAATCAAAAGACGCAGCACAGGACACCATTTGAATGGCAACGCCCATCAACTTTGGGGGGCAGCCCTGCCTCCTCAAATACTTTATTGCAGTTGGCTCCTCTGTTCTTTTTGGACTATAACTGAATGTATAAAAGCAGCCTGCAATTTCCAAACATCAAACAAAAAGCATGGCAAAATCGTGAAAAACCTGTAAAGCTTTTTGAAACAATAAAAATCCAATTATATTTTAGGACCAAATGAATAATAATAAAAAGCCCGTTTTGCTCTTACAGCTTGATCAGAGGTACCCAACATGTGCCCTCCAGATGTTGTGGAGTACAATTCCCATCAGCGTCAGTCAGCAGGGCCTATGGTCAAGGACGATGGGAGCTGAGGTCCACAATGTCTGGAGAGTACATGTTGACTGTTCCTGAGCTGTATTGATTTGCTCTCCTTTTTGTGTTCTTTACATGTTTTTTTAAAAAAAATGAACCCAAAGTCCTTTTCTCAGCCAAAGTAACAAATCCCTCCTGAGTATAAGTTGAAGTGGGATTGTTTTCTTTCAAAGTAGGCTAGGTATTCATTGAAAAGAAGCGGGGTGGTTTAGGACCTAAAGTCTAGGTCCACCTAAAATGTAGTAGTGTGATATCTCACTTCATTCCACCACACTTGAAAAATGATCCATTGTGAAATTTGAGAAATCGCAAGAGAAGTTAATTTTTTTTTACTCAGACTAATCTAGTATCTTTGGCCAAATGGTTCAATGTCACATGCTATATAAATTTTCTGCAGGACCTGCCCAGCAAAGAGAAATCAATAAGTAGGTAATGGATTTGATTAAAATGTTTATTCTTCCCTCCTCCTGCTCAAACTAAAATGCTAAATGTCCCTTCCCATCCATATTTATCTGTGAGTTGGCTTCTGCTTTTAATGAGTTTATTGAAATATTGTTTTTGGTAGTACCTAGGCAGTTTCAAAAATCCTGGCTGGTGTTTGTGGGAAGTTAGTTATTGTTTTGCTATTACGTTTGTCAGATCGACTCTGAGAGAGCCTTTGTATTTTTCAAAAGCTGCAAAGAAAGGAGAATTTTATCAAATGTGTTATTCCTTATGTTAACATTTTTTCCTATGGTACTCTGCAGAAGTAATGTCAGGATCTGGACTGGCAACCCTGTTTGCTGTGCTTTCAACAGAAATAGTCATACTTCCCTACTAATGTGAATGGTTGCTAGTGTTCTTTTTTCCTTCCCTGCTGTGTATTACCAGAGTGCTTTTGTGCTTAAAGCTAGGGCATGCTGATTTTGGAACACAGCTATGGTGCACCCCCAGGCAAGTTAGCCAGCAGCAGTGTAAATAGAGATCTAGTAGCATAATTTAGTAAATATCAAGTAAACCTTTATTTCCGAAGACTTGGTAAGCTCTCAGGGAGAAAGCATTAATTGGTTTTTATCTTAATGAAAAATTGCCTTTGTATTCTTGATTTGGAAATAATATTGAATGGCTGAACTAGTTTTCCTATTGCTAACTACATTTCACATACCTCACTTACTTTTGAGTTGATTTTTCTGTGTTGAAAATAGGATCATGCATTTCGTGGGTGCACATACCATGAAATCCTGAAGGTTGTGAGAGTAAGCCAACCATTCTTGCACAAAGTACTCCAGCGATGGTCATTTTTCATTACAATCCCCCTTTTTTCTCAGTATCTGCCATTATGGCAGCTCTTCCCACTTCCGGCTTAGCTCCTGAAGTGTAGCAGCAGATATAGCTTTGCAGTAGGCATGCACATTATTCATGGATATTTTTACCCTTCACTCAAAAAGTGATCTGACATCCCCCAAAACAGATGTGCAGTGTACACAAAGCCAAGTGTTTCCATATTGACATTTTGCATGTCCTGCTTGCGTTAAGACATGTGATTTCATCTATAATGGCACTTGAGAGTTGGCTTGATGGTGCCTGATTTATTTATTGTCTGTTAAATTTATATCCCACTTTTCCATATGCAGGGTGCTTACTAATCTGTCAGGGTGCTTATACTGTGGTCACAGAGGTATCAAATTAGACAAAACAATATATTTGAATTTGTTCTAAGATTTATGCAGGACCGGCTCAATACATTTTGGCACCCCAGGCAAAGCACAAAATGGTGTCCCCTCCCACCAGGGAAGAAGAGGTGGGTGAAAATCTACATTGGAAGGGAATAAAGATCTATTTATTGATGCTTTTGAATTATGGTGCTGGAGGAGACTCTTGAGAGTCCCATGGACTGCAAGAAGATCAAACCTATCCATTCTGAAGGAAACCAGCCCTGAGTGCTCACTGGAAGGACAGATCATGAAGCTGAGGCTCCAATACTTTGGCCACCTCATGAGAAGAGAAGAATCCTTGGAAAAGACCCTGATGTTGGGAAAGATGGAGGGCACAAGGAGAAGGGGACGACAGAGGAAGAGATGGTTGGACAGTGTTCTCGAAGCTACCAACATGAGTTTGACCAAACTGCGGGAGGCAGTGCAAGACTGGAGTGCCTGGCGTGCTATGGTCCATGGGGTCACGAAGAGTCGGACACGACTAAACGACTAAACAACAACAACAACAAAGATCTATATTGGGTACAAGGGTAGATGGAGACCAGCAGTCCCTCCTATTTGCCAAGAGGCCACTGTAGAGGTGGCACTGGCCTCAAGGGAATGTCCTGCAGCTGTTACTGCCGCTGCCACAGTGGGCAATGCATTCCTTGGAGGCTAGATCTCCTGCCCCTGTGGATCCTGCCACCCGAGGCAGTCACCTCACTTTGCTTCATGGGTAGGCTGGCCCTGGATTTAGGAACATCCAGAAAGTGTCAGTTTGAGATGATTTAACATAGATTGGAACTCATTGACACCTTTTCACCCCCTCTGCACGATCATTTGCAGAGAAACTTGAGGGTGGATAATCTTTAGCGTTTCTATTCTTGTTTGTATTGGAGTAGGGATTCTAGTCTGTGATCATTTTTTGTTCCTTTGCTACATTAAACAACTCCTATGGTAGTAGTATATCATGAGAATCTTCTTTGTCGTATGTGTGCTATAATCTCACTCACGCAAATATATACATATAAATGTATAAAAGAACACACACAGGCACACCTCTGAAAATGCCAGTGACATGTGATTCTTTGGACTGAAATCAGATACCAAACTGCGATGAAAGCTTTGCAAGCAGTCTGTGTTTGTGTCTCATGCATATTAGGTCCCCCTGACACAGTGTACAGCTCAAGGGCGTAGTGGCAGAGGGCAGGCAGGAGGTGCTGGTCGTATTAGATGGAGGAATGGTGTGACCATATGGGATGAGATACAGGTAGGTAGCCGTGTTGGTCTGAGTCGAAGCAAAATAAAATAATTCCTTCAGTAGCACCTTAAAGACCAACTAAGTTTTTATTTTGGTATAAGCTTTCGTGTGCATGCACACTTCTTCAGATACAGTGAAACAGAAGAGTCAGACCCTTATGTATATTCAGAGGGTGGTGGGGGTGGGTGGGAATGGGTGATGGGTGGATAGGAGTGGTAAACCTGTTGATGGCTGTTAACGACTGCTGATGACTGCAATAGGTCCTGTGGGGGGAAAGCAAGGGCTGAGGCACTAAAGAAAGCTTGATCATGCATAATGAGATAAGAATCCTATGTCTTTGTTCATCCCAGGTGGCTCCATGGTTTTAAGCTTGGTAATGAGTTCCAATTCAGCAACTTCCCTTTCCAGTCTGTTTCTGAAATTTTTCTGTAATAGAACAGCTGCTTTGAAATCTTGTACAGAATGTCCTGGGAGATTGAAGTGTTCTCCTACTGGTTTCTCTGTCTAGTGGTTCCTGATGTCAGATTTATGTCCATTTATCCTTTGGCGTAGGGTTTGGCCTGTTTGTCCAATATAGAGAGCTGAAGGGCACTGTTGGCATTTGATGGCATACACAATGTTAGAAGATGAGCAATTAAATAGTCCTGAGATGGTATGTTGGTTGTTGTTGGGGCCAGTAATGGTGTTTTCCGGGTGTATGTGGCAGCAAAGTTGGCATCTGGGTTTATTGCAGGCTCTGGTACCAGTGTCCATGTTCATTCTGGTGGTTGTATTATTGTGGGTGAGGAGTTGTTTAAGATTGGGTGGCTGTCTGTAGGCAATGAAAGGTCTTCCTCCCAGAGCTTGAGAAAGGGAGCTGTCATTGTCCAGGAGAGGCTGTAGATCTCTGATGATGCGTTGTACTGTTTTAACTTGGGAGCTGTATGTGATAACTAGTGGTGTTCTGTTATTTTCTTTTTTGGGTCTGTCTTGCAGCAGGTTCTCTCTAGGTATCAGCCTGGCTCTGTTGATCTGTTGTTTAACTTCATCAGTTGGATATTTTAGTTCTAAAAAGGTTTGCTGTAGATCTCTTAGGTGAGATTCTCTGTCTGTGGAGTTGGAACAGATGCGGTTGTAACGTAGGGCTGTATACGATGGATTGTTTGGTATGTTTGGGATGGAATGGATGAGTTTGGAATGAGTTTGGGTAGTGAAAGATCTGGAGGCAGCTGAAGAAGTCTCTCTAGTTCTGGAAACTTGAACTTCAGCAGATAAAAGCTGTTTCAGTCAGTTTCTCAGGAGAGGGAGGGAGGGAGCTTTCTTTGAGGAACACATCTTTACAAAACAACAGAGAACTTACTTCCTGACTTTGGCATCAACCTGCAGACATTTCTTCCCTCCTAGCAATGTCTTGCCATGGCAGCTGAGGTCAGCACTTATACTCTCACTTCATAGACTTTTAATGCTAGCCTTTGTAAAGTGGTTCAGTAATCTCTGGGGAAAAACTCCCTCCACCTCCAGAGACAGAGATTATCAACCTTTATTGCAGAGCTCTTTGCTTCCCTCATGTATGTTTGATTTAGGAAAATATCAGAAGGGATATTTCAGGCACTTGTCAGCATTTGAAAAAGCAATGTGACATGTTTTGCATTTGTCCAAACACCTTCATGTTACGTCCTGCATTTTAAATATAAGTGAATAAAACCAGTCAAACTGAAGTATTCTATGATGGGCAGGGTCTTTTATCTCATGGGGCTTCTTATGCCGAAGTTTCCTATGCAAGTAGCATGCAGGTTGAACATGGAGTGCTGACACTGTGCCAGTGCTGTGATAGTGTGGGAACAGGTTATCATTTTCTGGCAATGAGCTAGTAACTGTTGTCCCCTAAATAATTTGTCATTTTAGAAAGCAGCACAGTTGCTATGATATGATTGCCTTAAATAACTGAGGTCCTTTCACCTTTCCACCACACTTCCGGGGAGTAACAGCCCTGTTTCTGTCTCTCTACTTCAGCTGCAGGCTGATAAGCAAAAGATTGCAATCCTGGCCCCATTTACCTGGGTATTCAATAGGACTTGCTTCTCAGTAGACTTGGGGTGGTATTTCAACATGTTCATTGACTAAGTTAGGATAATTAATTTCAACGAGTTTATTCTGAGTAAAATTGCAGGTGGTTAGGATTGTAATTAATTGATCACAGTCAATTTCAGGAGTCCATGGTTAGGACTGTGCTGTTAATGAGAAGTCCACTGCCCATTTATCTGGGACTTATCTGGGACTTCATTCCAAATATATATGCCTAAGACTGCATTGCACTGCATGTGTGGCCTTGAGACACTGCACTCTATGAATGACATTTTCTCTCCAGTTATATTATTAATTGATGTAATTTATTACATAATCCTAATAAAACCTCCCTTTCATAGGAACAGAGAACTTTCTGCAAAGTTGTATTTATTTTTTTAAAATAACATTACCGTAAGTTACTTTGGATAATGTTTCATGTCTTATAAAGGCAAACCCACTTTATATATCCAAGTTTTTCAGTGCATTGAAAATAAATGAAGGCATTTCAAAGTCTGTTTTAACTGGTCTTTGTCTGTGGCTTTATTAACAATACACTGACATCTTGTTGTCATTTATGATGGATCAAAAGGCACCTTTATGTTGTGAACCATGCTGTGATCTTTGGATGGATGAAGGACGGTATACATATTTAATAAATAAAATAAATACAATTATTATTTAAGTTTAAATTAATCTTCCCTGCACCTTTTCTAAAATGGGCAGCCATCATATGAGACTGGACGAGGCTTGCAGAAGGAATGGGGGGCACTTCTAATTAATTTGTCAGCTATTGTTAAATCAATAATACTTTTATCAAATACTGCACATAAATACTTCTATTAAGCACGCAATATAGTTATACTAATAGATGAGGATTAATAGATAGAGTACATCTAACTAGAGATGGGACTTCCTTCCTTCTTTCTTTCCTTCCTTCCTTCCTTCCTTCCTTCCTTCCTTCCTTCCTTCCTTCCTTCCTTCCTTCCTTCCTTTCATAAGGAGTTATTATTTGGACTGTGCCTTGGCAGACTTTTTAATATTGTAATGGAAATTCCTTTAAATTAAACATTGCTAACATTTAATTTGTACAAATTTGAATATGTGGCTGACTCCAATTATTAAACACAACAACAGAGGAATGTAACTTCTGCCACCACAGCCTCCCCAACCCAATTCCAAAATGTGGACCCTGTCATGCTCTAGCAGCGAGGAATCTCCACTCACATTGGGTTCTTGAGGAGCAGCATTTGCAGCATGGCACAGCCGTGGCTGGTCCTGGGAGGCCACCATCTTCCTGCGTGTCTGGGGAAGGGGATGACCACTTGGTGCCAACCCACCTCTGGGTGCTGTGCAGGAGTCCCTTCTGAAGTCCATTTGTGCCTGAAAAACAGGTTTCAAAGGGGCTCCCTCTTAGTTGTCCACCAGCTGATGGGCACAGAGGAGAGCCTTAGAAGAAGGTGGCTTCAACACTGATCAGTTTATGAGTTCTGAGTAGGAACTCCTATGAAGTCTGTTTGTGCCTGCAAATGAGGAGTCCCTCCCAAGCTCCCTATCTACAGTATGGAGATAATATTTGTGACCTCTTCCAGAATTGTTTTAAGACTTATAGCAGCACAATGTAGCTTGTGGGTGGGTGTTAGGGGAGGGGGCAGTACATCTGGTGGGTGACATGTTGTGCTCCTTCTAATGTAGTTTGTCCACCTTTGGACCCACCCTGCTCTTAGCTCTCACTTGTGGCTTCTAGAAGCTGTCAGCATGTGACAGTGGCCACACCCTTTGACTGCCGGGCTAAACTAGGTGAGAGTAGCCAATGGTCTCAAGCCCTCGATGACTTAGGAACTTCCTCTGCTCTGGTGGATTGAGTGAACGAAACTTGTAATGTGTCCAACATTCAAGAAGGTGGTTTTTTCATGCGCTGTAGAGGAAACTGAGTGGCAGATAGAGCTTGTCAACCTGGGAAGGAGGAAAACTCTGTGCCTCAAACCTCTGCTGCCTTGTGCGATATCTTCACAAGGAGAAAAGGCTAAGATGTAAACCCTACACAAATCTGGAGTCCCTAAGATGGTTGGATGACGTTTTGCACACCTTTTTCCAGCAACTCCTGCAGCCAAGCTGGTGCCAAATGTATTGCTCTGCTTTCATTTGGACCACATCAGCAAGGCTGAGAGGGAGGTCTCCTCATCTGGGAAGCCCAGGATCTCCATACGCACTGCCCAAGCTCAAGCTTGTGCCCCAGGGAGGTCACTTAGGTGCTGCAATTTGACTACACCCCTGGAGGCACACTCCATGATCTCTCAAGACAGATGGATTCTGTAAGGGGGAGAGAGTATAGAGAACCTCCCCCTCTCATCAGGAGCAGTCCGTCCCCAAGCAGCCATGAAAAGTGCAGGGTCTGAAGGGGCTAGTCAGGAAACGGAGAGGCAGTGCCAGGTCTCCGGCAGCATGGGAGAGCCCCTACTCCTCAGGCGGGAAGAGAGAGAGGCAGGAAGGGCGGAAAGGGAAAAAAACGGATCGCAGACCCTTTCCCCCGGCACCGGAATTAAGGAGGAGGAGAAAGGGGAGGAGATTCACTGTCCCGAGGCTTTTATGTTGGTCAAAGTCGCGTAAGAGGGTAGTGCCGGATTCTGAAACGGAATGAGAAGACATGAAACAGACAGCTCACTACACTGTAAATAACATGCACCAATAAAGACTTTTAAAAGACAAGTATGTGGAAGGTCGTTACTCAGGAGTAGTCGTAACAACCTCTGACAGATTCCAACAACAAATGTATCTTGTTGCTTTGAATACCATAAAGCACTGTTATTTTCTTACTTTGATATAAACTTTAGGCTCATAGTCAAGAAATATGGTTTACCCTGTCAGTCCTATTGGAGATTTGAAGGCAAGTGAACAAAGTTTTATAATTCCACAAAATGCTACTGTATCCCCCCCCCCTCACTCCTGTGCTCCAAACCTATGCTAGAGGATATCCCAACCTTTCAGAGCAGATTTAGGGGGCCCATGGACATGGAAAGTCCCATTGCATGAGCATATCCCAATTTGAACATGCAAAAACTTGGGCAAATTCCACTCAGTGAAATTAATGAACACCACTAAGTTAGGTCCATTAATTTCAGTGGGTCACCTCTGAGTAAATACCACCCAAAGACTTCATCATATTGGCCTGAGAGTGTTACCTGAAATGTTGCCCATGTGTGATCCAGGTTTCTTATTTTCAACAGCGGAACAAAATTGGTCACTTCCAGCGGAGATGCAACTGTTCGGATATGGGACTTTGCAAAGGGTGGCTGCATTCTGACCTTAGAAGGTCACAGCTATGCAGCCTGGGACTGCTCCTGGCATTCATGTGGAGATTTTGTGGCTTCTGCCTCTATGGATAAAACTAGCAAAATATGGGACCTGAACAGGTATGTGATAATTTATAATCATTTGTATGTTGAAACAGATTCTAGATGTTGGAATGGTGGGGTGGGCGGGAAGGTTGGCTCAGGAGAATGACAAACGATATTTTAAAAATTTCAGATGCTTTCAAAAACGGCAAAATAATATTGCACTATACAAAACATAATCTACTCAATAGAAATAAAACGAATAATCGTAAATTTTATTATGTCACATTCTATGAAGTGTGTGTGTGTGTGCATACCTGTTTTAATCAGTGTGGAGGCCTATTGGATTCAGTGTCACGATTGTTGCAGATCAATGATTTGTGTCATGATTACACCCAGTTTTTCTGCTGTAAGTTATTTTTACATCCATGGGTTTTTTAGGATTTCCCTTTATATCAGTTCTGGTAGAGTGGAGCTTTCCAAACTGTGTGTCGCCAACACGTTAGTGTATCTGCAGCAGTGTGTAGGTATGTCTCACAAACACTCCCTGTGATCCTCCTGGGGCTGGAAAGGGGTTAGTTTAACCTCCAATTTGCTAATAGAACTGAATTACTGTGTTGCGAAATGATGCATGTCTAAAAAGTGTGTCACCAACATGAAAAGTTTGGAAAGCTCTGTGGTAGAGTATGGAATATGGGATTTATAGCAAGTGGCAGGAAACCCATGGCTCTCTTGGTGTTGCTGGGTCTGAATTTCTCATCATCCCCAACTCCTGGACCATAATGGCTGGGACTGATGGAAGTTGTAGTCAAACCATAAGAGCTGTTGGACAATGGAACGGACTCCCTTGCGAGGTTGGAGGCCATCTGTCATGGATGCTTTAGTTGAGATTCCTGCATTGCAGGGGGCTAGACTAGATGACCCTCAGGGTCACTTCCATCTCTTCAATTCTGTGATAATATCTTGAGTTCCACAGGTTCCCCATCTCTGGTTCTACAATTTGCAGTTCTTTTTTGTCCATTTCTGAACTATGTAATAACTTGCACCATCTGGTGATGACAGCATAATAGTACCAGTCATGTAATTGTACCAACAAGATATTTTGGGTTTCGTTATTCTTTGCTTGTGCAATGACCTGCTGGATTAGGTCTCAAAAGTACTCTTTTGCTTCTTGGTGATTGTTATGGAAATGACTGGCACATGACACCATGTGTGTTCTTATGGCCAGGAAGAAAGCATCTTCATTTTTTCCAAATTCTACGTTTAATGGATACTAATGGACAAAAACAATTAAGTCATTATCTTGGCCTAGAGCAGGTGTGTCCAAAGTCTATTTTGGGGGGGTCTAATCTGGCCCACCAGTCGGATTAATCTGGCCCCTGTGGCAATTTATTACCTGGGGTAAAATCCTAAAAAAAAACCTCAACCCTAAAAAAAGCTCAAAAACTTCAATCCTAAAAAAACCTCAACTTTGGTCGGCCCTCACGGCCCTTCACCTTTCAAATTTGGCCCTCTTTGAAAAAAGTTTGGACACCACTGACCTAGAGCCTAAGGCACACGATTTATAAATACTTTGGTTTTATATCTACTTGTGCTTTCTTGAAAGAGCCCTCAGGGTCAAAGAGTCTTCAATGGAAATTCAGAGTGACTGAATAATAAAAGTATTTCATTCCTTTCCCAGTAATAAACTTGCATTTTATCATTAAAATAAATTGTGAACTGTTTGCTGTATTGCATATGCTCTTCATATTTACAAAGAATTTCCTAGCTCATATTCCTTATGATGCATGTAATCATCCCCACAATTCTTCACAACATAAATTTGATTATGGAATGGGAATACGATCAAGCAATCATTATCATTTATTTGTAGAGTCATGTATTTGTGTAAATAGGCATAGTTCAGAATATTATTTAATGTTTCAGTTTGGTATGTGTTCAGGATTCTGCCATACAGATTGTACTATATATTTTTATCTGGACAGTGATACGTGATCTGCATTTTTGTGGCCTAGGCTTGTCTGGGGAATGCTAATCAGCTAAACAGTTTCTTAGAGATGGCCCAATACTTTCAAAGTTTACTTTGCATTAAAGGTAAAGGGACCCTGACCATTAGGTCCAGTCGTGACCGACTCTGGGGTTGCGGCGCTCATCTCACGTTATTGGCCGAGGGAGCCGGCGTGCAGCTTCCAGGTCATGTGGCCAGCATGACAAAGCAGCTTTTGGAGAACCAGAGTAGCACACGGAAATGCTGTTTGCCTTCCCGCTGTTGTTGTTGTTTAGTCGTTTAGTCGTGTCCGACTCTTCGTGACCCCATGGACCATAGCACGCCAGGCACTCCTGTCTTCCACTGCCTCCCGCAGTTTGGTCAAACTCATGTTCGTAGCCTCAAGAACACTGTCCAACCATCTCATCCTCTGTCGTTCCCTTCTCCTAGTGCCCTCCACCTTTCCCAACATCAAGGTCTTTTCCAAGGATTCTTCTCTTCTCATGAGGTGGCCAAAGTATTGGAGCCTCAGCTTCACGATCTGTCCTACAGTGAACACTCAGGGCTGATTTCCTTCAGAATGGATAGGTTTGATCTTCTTGCAGTCCATGGGACTCTCAAGAGTCTCCTCCTCTCAAGAGTCTCCTCCTTTTTCACCACATCCAGCTTACCATTATCCATGGTTCTTACATTCCAGGTTCCTATGCAATATTTTTCTTTACAGCATCGGACTTTCCTTTCGCTTCCAGGCATATCCGCAACTGAGCGACCTTTCGGCTTTGGCCCAGCCGCCTTCCCGCTGTAGCAGTACCTATTTATCTACTTGCACTTTGATGTGCTTTCGAGCTGCTAGGTTGGCAGGAGCAGGGACCGAGCAACAGGAGCTCACCCCATCGCGGGGATTCGAACTGCCGACCTTCTGATCGGCAAGCCCTAGGCTCTGTGGTTTAACCCACAGTGCCACCCGCATCCCTTTACTTTGCATTAGGATCCAGCTAATAGAAACAGCAGTAAAATTGTTACTGGACTTGTACACCTTAGTCAGCAGGTGAGGCTTGTTGCATTTTTTAATATACCCGCCTGTACACAGAGTACATTTGGATGTAAAGTCAAATCATGGTTTATCATTAAAAGCACAAGAACCATGTACCTTTGTCTTGCTCTCTCTTTTCTCTCCTCCTTCTGGTGTTGGCACTTTTTATATTTTTTATCAATTAATCCATTTACAGGCAATACTCCCAGGGTGACATGCAAATAATAACAGTAATAATAATAATATTTTTAAAACCCCATATAAAATATTCACTTGACACTCAATAGACATCAAAGTGGGTCCAAGTGAGCTTCTCTGGAGTGGACGTTCCCAATACAAGACACCCCCACCACAAAAAAATGGGCTCTTTCTTTTCTTAGGTGCAGCTCCTGCCAAAGGAAGAACAAAGAGGTCTGGCAGATTCATGCTTCAAGACGCTGGTTCTCAATACTTTTAGGGCTTTATAGACAACAACCAGCACCTTGTATTGTGCCTGGAAATGGTCTGGTAGCCAGTGCAGTGCCCAGTTAGGCGCTATCAGCTGTATTTTGTATTCTGATGTTTCTGGGAAATTTTCAGCATAGGTCCTGTCCCAATGCATTCATTCATTCATTCATTCACCATTTATATACTGCCATTCCATCAAAAAATATCAACACAGTTTACAGTAATACAGAAAATCATACAATAGAAACTATATCACAAATCAGGTAACTATTGTGGAAAGATGTATTCTTAATTTATATGCCTGGCAGAATAGGGAAAAAAATAAGCAATTGTTTAAAGATTGAAATAAAAAGTGCCTACTGAATCTGTATGGCACTCAGCAAACCAAGTGATGTCCATAGCATGAATCACTGTAGCAGGCCTGGCTCTAGGTGTAATCCCGGTGGTGCGGGGTGCCAGGGTGCTGGGCCAGCAGGGGGCGCTGCGTGGGCGGGGGCGCCGGAGCGATCTCCGCGCCTCAGCGCCAGGGCGCCCAACCAGCTTGAGACCGGCCTGCACTGTAGGAGGGATTGCAGTGGGTGCCCCTGGCAGAGCTTGAGAAAATTGTATGCCGTGGATGTTGCTTGGGCTTCCAGCTAGATCAGTCTACTAGTATCCTTGAGCTGTGAAGCTGAACTAGGGTGAGCACAACCCCATTCATAAAAGGTTGAGCACCTTGTTGATCTGGCTTTATCCTCAGTTTATTGGCCTTCATCTATTACTGCTTCCAGACACTGATTCAGTAGCTTTACCACCTCACCCGAATCTCATGAAAATGAGAAATAGAGCTGGGTATCATCTGTGTCCTGATGGCATCTCATTCCAGATGTCTAGATGACCTCTTTCATGTATACTTGGTTTAAGGGTTCAGTGGTTCAGCCTGTTTCCCGGCGTGAGAACAACCCAAAGACATAGGGCATAGTCCATCCACAGTAAGCACTTGACAGTTCTGTTGATTTCAGTGGTAGAATTAAACCTTGCATTAACTTTGGCTAGATCCAGCTTTCAGAGGTTTCACACAAAATCATCATTTATGTGGCATTGTTCTAAAAGGGTTGGACTTGAATGGATTCTCTGCAATCTATGAAATGGAATTCTATCAGTGTTTAAGCTAGATTTTCAACTAAATAAATAATGCTTATAATGGTATTTCTTCACTGCAGGGACATGTTTCATTATGTTTGTTTGTACAGTAGCTCGTTGCTGCAGTACGGGCAATAAAATTAGTTTGCAAATGCAATCAGAAGCCCAGATGGCGGAGAATATAACTTTTTCTGACATAAATTCATTGGGGAAAGTGTCCTAGGTATTGAACCAAGTGTTGCTGAGTTGAGCAGAACTCAACAGGGAATGCGCTTTCTGGTTTCTGCAGTATCTTCACCATCGCTCTTGACAGTCCCAATCTGACAGCGTTGGCACTTTCAATTTTCACTTTCTTGTTTTTGTTACTTCATGTCACATGGTACTCAGGGTTCCAGTTCAGCTTTCTTTCAGGAAGAAAGCACATTAAATTTCACTGGGGAAGGAGCTGCTTTTCCATTCAGTCTGAGCTGCCAAGCCCATCATTTCTTTAGTAGCTCATCAGCAGATGGTTGATTTAAAGATATGTTTTACTTTTGAAAGGGCCGGGTCTGATTATCAGAAAAGCTCCAAATGCAACCTTATACAGAACATGAGTGGATGCTGAAGGACTGCAGCAATGTAGGACGCACTCTGAGATTTCAGACAAAGGCAATGCAATCAGATGGAGTTGACCGTTAGCTTAGCCGTAATGGCATTAGCAGAGATCCCACACAGAATTGAGTTGCATGATACAGACACAGGAGAGATAAAATTGCAACATTGCCAATGAATTCCAACCAGGTTTAAAGCTAATTGCACTCACATGTGATGTCATTTGAAATATTGAAAGAGAAAGCAATATATACAAAGGGAAGGCAGGAGGCTCTAGGGAAACAATGTGATTTCTGCTGAATAGATTTATAAAGTAACTCAGTGTAAAACGTTTTCTTCTGACGAAATGAATGCTCTAGAAAAGTTTGTCAGATTACTATCAGGCAACCTTCCAAAGGTAACACAGACTAAGTAGGCTAACAAACCTACATATGGCTTGCATATTAATTATGCAATTTTCAATTAGGGAAAAACTCCTCAAATCAGTCTATTTTGAAAATATTTGAGCATGCACAACATATAATAGGAATGAGATATTACACTCCTTGGGATGTATCTGAAGAACTGTGAATGGATGGGAAATAGTTGTTCACTTTTGCACAGGTGCCTAAACAATAGTGACGAAACCAGCCCACTCTCCTAATTTACAGCTTAGAGTTGTAAAATGACATTATGAAGTTGACTGTTTTACTTTCAGTCCCTTTCCTCATGGACTTTCTCTTCCCTAAGGCATGTTACTGTTGTATTTCTATTTTATTTTATTTTTACAGCTGCATTTAGAGATAGTTTGTAGTATTTATTTGTTTGGTGGCCAAGGCTGTGTTGTGCAATGGAGGAATGACTGCTCCCCACATCAAATTTGCATGGTCGCGCGCAGCACCCATGATCCCATGGAGCTCCTGGCAGTACAGCCTGGTGGCCGCCTACCTCTGCCAGTTACCCAATCTCAGCTGGGGAGGTGTTGCCAGGACAGAGTTGGCCAGGCAAGGGGAGGGATCAACTTGCCCACACAATAGTGGGTGGAACTTACCTGGGAGTTCTCAGTCGGCTTCAGAGCTTCTTCCACCCTGCCCTCCCTCAGTTGAGCTTTCTTTTGCAGGTTAACCTCTTCTTCACAGGTATGCGGGCGCTGCTACGTTATGGTCGCTGTTGAAGGGCCAGAAAGGAATTTTCTTGCATTGGCAGGTTTCGCCTTCCCCGTAGCAAAACACCACAACTTTGGTGGTTTCAGGCCTTGGGTGAAATCCTTTAGTCTATCTTCCCTAAATGGGGGGGGTGAAGCGGTGACCCATGGCCCCCCTGCGGTGGTGATCCCAGGGTTCCCTGTTAAAGGGGTTTTTTTGAGGGCCATATGCCAATTGGTCATATGCCAATTGGTTGTCAGTGCTCTCCCCTGCGACAGCGCCAAAATGGGGAGCGGGCTCTCTGCTTGAACAGACGTTCTCCAGAGCCAGCCCAATACCCACACATTCTGGATAACCCTGATGTTCCCCAGATCCCCGACCGGGGACTGGGAGGGATAAACGCCCAATGCCTAGGCCAAGGTCTCCCTACATCTGAAGTTTTAATAAAGTTGTGGCCAAAATTTTAATCCCATAACATGTTGTATTGAGTCATTATTCCACTCTGGTGTCACCCAGGGTTGGGGGGGGGGAGGTCTCCGCCTGTCCACGCAATTTGTTTTATGGTTTCATCACCTAGTTGTTTGTGTTCCATTGTTTTTAACAGCTAGATTATATATTGGATTTTTAATATTTGAAAATGGTCTGAGACTATTCATTTATTTGTTCATTTATATAAATAAATTGCCATTTTCGGAGCTGTTGCACACTGGACCATTTTCATTGAGCTGCCCATCACATCTCCAATGTCTCTTCCCTGAACAGTCACTATGAGTTTGGATCCCATATATATGAAGTTACGATCCTCCCACCCAAAATGTGCATCACATTATATTTGCTTACATCGAGCTGCACCTGCATTTAGATGTATGAATTTCTTCTACCCCTATCCTTAGACTGCAACCATCTATTTCATATTTGTATGTAGTGTTCCCATCATAGAAAGAATATAGGGGGAGCAATTTGTGCATAGCTGCCCACTGAATGAATGGGAAAACTAGAATGATTTTTCCATGGTTATTCACAGACTTGTTCCACTCAATCTAGCAACTGGAACATACAGGCTCTCAGACTGGGAAGCATGCCATATACCCACTTAAAGGAGAAGAGATCCTCCTTATTTCACCCTCTAAAATGGACAGTGATGTCATATTCAGCAATAACCAGAACCTTGCGAAATGGACATCTCTCACGAATAACCACAGAAAAAAAGCTTTGTGAAAAGGATGGGTGGGAACAGTAATCACCATTTTATTATTCATAAGTGTAACAAAGATTGAAAAGATATAGCTATGCATATTAATAGATCTGCAAACAGTTTGAGGATTGGGATGCCTGACCATAAATCCAGGGCTGTCATAGTCATTATGGCAAGATTAATTGCAATTATAAATCTCTTCAGAGATGAAGGGACGTATCTGTGAAATGCAAATCAATCTTAGCTTTCTCCTGACAAAGACCATCTTGTTCAGTAGCACACAGTGAATAAAAAGCAAAGCGACATTTTAAAATGTTCAGTCTGAAGTTGTTTTGCATCCAAGTCACACTATTTAGAGTTTAGGAATTCAACAGATCGTATTGAGCAGTAAAAATATTGTTTTAATTATATTTGTTGATTTATCTCTCAATAGCCATTCTACCCCTCACCTAAATTTAATAAAACCATCAGCTTTAAACTGTTACTAGTTCTAAACCTAATAATTAATTAAACCAGATCCAGATCCATGCCTTGTTTCTATCACAATGAAGAATGTAATAAACTGGACGTCTGCTTCTATGGCTTGTGAACGGTGTTGGAGTTAATACTTTTTGTGAATTATTGAAGTAAAGGTAAAGGGACCCCTGACCATTAGGTCCAGTCATGGATGACTCTGGGGTTGCTACGCTCATCTCGCTTTACTGGCCGAGGGAGCCGGCGTACAGCTTCCGGGTCATGTGGCCAGCATGACAAAGCCGCTTCTGCCGAAGCAGAGCAGCGCATGGAAACACTGTTTACTTTCCCGCTGGAGTGGTACCTATTTATCTACTTGCAATTTGATGTGCTTTCGAACTGCTAGGTTGGCAGGAGCAGGGATCAAGCAACGGGAGCTCACCCCGTCGCAGGGATTCAAACTGCCAACCTTCTGATCGGCAAGCCCTAGGCTCTGTGGTTTAACCCACAGTGTGCCTATATGGAAATTGTTTATTTAAAAATGACTATGAAGCTGTATAATGTTGAAAATTACCTCCCTCTTAATTCTACAGCTACTCTCATGCCTGTATAATGAAATCTAAATTTTAAAAAGCAGTGTAGCTGGATACAGGTCAGTGCTGTGAAGGCATGTAATCAATAACAATGACCTCATATTAATTAGTGCAATGTCTGAGTAAAGTTTGGTATATGATTTAGCAAACTGTGGGGAAAAACTAGCAGGTTGGAAAAATGGTTTGCCTCATCTCTTTATTCAAAAAGCAACCTATGAAGCATGTTCAAAGTGTTAAAATTGACATTTTTTTACTCTCAGAAACTGTCCTGGTTTGCGTGACACCGTAAGTGGAGCTGTGCCTTCCCCAGACCACACAAATAGGCTTGGTCCTGGAGAAGAGCTCACACTTACTTTGCTTCTTCCTGGTCCCTTTAGCTTAGCATAGTGGGTGTCATCCAAGCCCAGGACTGTGGTTATGCTCTCTCCTCCTTAATCACAATCTGTAGCCAAGAGCAAACCTTGGCCACAGCTCCTGTTAAGGAGAAGAGAGCTTAACCACAAGCCCAGGTTGGGACAACACACTAAACGAAACCTTGGCCTGACTGCCATGTGTTTGTCGAAAGAACCAGGGTGGAGTAGTTTTCTCCAGAAAACTACCGGTATGCATTTACATGAAGCCATGGCTGGATATATCCTTACATGCAAATATGGTTACTATGTGCAGACAGTTAAGCACACTTTATTTCCTTCAGTTTGACTATATCTGAACACTTCAGCACAGCGAGCTTCCATTGAAATGGGAACAAGAAATAGAAAAGGAGCACCTCTGGGAGTGCCCTCTTAGCTTTTTTCATTATCATCGTATTTGTCTTCTGTTCCTACTTATGGTCTCTGTGCATCCAGAACCTTCATTTAGAGATCTCTCTCTCTCTCTCTCCTTTGCAAAGTCATATTTTACTCATACTTTGTCCTACAAATTTACAGAAACCCGTACCTTGTTGGGTTTGGAACTGTTTCGCTGCTCTGCTAGACAACACAAGGCCTCTCAGCGCATACGAGGTTCAGTAATGTCGCAAACAGGCCAACTTGACTTGGAATCCCTGCTTCTAGAATTTCTTGCACTTTTTTTTTGGTCTCATTTTGACTACTGAAACTTATTCCGTACTTGATTTTTCTTGTCTATCTTAAGAGTTTTTCACCTTTTGTTCCAAATCCAATTGCTAAAATTATGTAGCTTTCCTACTGCTTTGATCGTATCATTCCTCTCTTCTGATATCTCTGCTTGTTTTCTCTAATCTTTCATATTTGGAACCACTTTTAGATAGTCTTTGCCAACTCCGTATCAGATGATTGCATTGCAAGCAACAAGGACTAGGAACAATTTGAGGGTTAAGCTAATAAAAACGATCCTTTGAATAAAAATATCCTGGCATGGGGTCAGATTCTAAAGCTGCAATTCATAGATGACTGCAGCAGTACTTGGTACAGCTTAGAAAAGAAAGTTGCAGAGACCTAGATGATGGTAGTAATTTTATGCACCAAGGAAACAAAGCATATACAGGACTAGTGGAGGCAAGTTACATTGGGGTTTGAAGAGGAACAAGGAAGAAAAGCTAGAGACACTTGCAGGGGATAATTTATGTGTGCTTAACCACATTTCCCGTTAGCTGAATTTAATTCTTGTGTTACAGTCAAGCATTGGAAATGATTAAAACTGAGGCTGGGGGGAGGTTAAGGAAAGCCCTCCTGTTAGTTTTCCCTATGGCCTTGTCAAAGCATTCATATTATAAGGGGAACCCATGAGTTCCCTTGGTGAGAGCTGGATCATAAAGAAGGCTGATCGCCGAAGAATTGATGCTTTTGAATTATGGTGCTGGAGGAGACTCTTGAGAGTCCCATGGACTGCAAGAAGATCAAACCTATCCATTCTGAAGGAAATCAGCCCAGAGTGCTCACTGGAAGGACAGATTGTGAAGCTGAGGCTCCAATACTTTGGCCACCTCATGAGAAGAGAAGACTCCCTGGAAAAGACCCTGATGTTGGGAAAGATTGAGGGCACAAGGAGAAGGGGACGATAGAGGACGAGATGGTTGGACAGTGTTCTTGAAGCTACCAACATGAGTCTGACCAAACTGTGGGAGGCAGTGGAAGACAGGAGTGCCTGGCGTGCTCTGGTCCATGGGGCCACGAAGAGTCGGACCTGACTAAACGACTAAACAACAACAAATGGGTTCCCTTTGTAACATGCAGTTCTGCTCTAAATAGTGGGCCACTTTCTGACTTACTTCCATGCATGGATTTAAACCCAGCTCCACTTTCAGCAGGAATCTTTGCAACCCCAATATGAATTCAAGCAATGGCTGTAAGGATACTTACTTTGCTGCTGTGGCTTAAATCACAGATAGGGCTTCAGAGCAAGAAGGAAAGGTCCCTTTGAGGTTTAAATCATCAGATGCCGGGTGGGCAGAATCTCATGGCACCAGCATTTTAAATAGTTTTAATTGCTTAAGATACCTCTGAGTTACCTGCAGACAATCTAAATGGAAGTTTGAAGGTACAGCTTGTGTGACCCAGGCCTGGAGAATCCCTCCACAGTGGAGATGGGGCAGATATAGTAGTAATTAATTTTTTTATCACCAGCCAGTTTGTGCAAATCTTTTGTGGAGGGGAAAAGCTGGAGATATCTACCTAATAAATAATAAAGCAAATAATTGCAAATATTTTGCTGCTCTGGTTTTTTAAAATCTAACTATCAGATATATTTTTAAGCCTTGAATAGTATACACTTTTAAATGCCTATTGTCTTTGTCCATGGAGTTTTCTTGGCAGGGATACTGGAGTGGCTTGCCAGTTCCTGTTCCAGGTGGATCACGTTTAGTCTAAACTCTCCACTATGACCTGTCCATCTTGGGTGGCCCTGCATGGCATAGCTCATAGCTTCTCTGAGTTATTCAAGCCCCTTCACCACGACAAGGCCATGAAGACCATGAAGACCCTGATGTTGGGAAAGATTGGGGGCACAAGGAGAAGGGGACGACAGAGGACGAGATGGTTGGACAGTGTTCTCAAAGCTACCAACATGAGTCTGATGAAACTGTGGGAGGCAGTGGAAGACAGGAGTGCCTGGCGTGCTCTGGTCCATGGGGTCACGAATAAATGACTAAACAACAATAACAACAATATATGCTTAACCACTGAACTATGAATAGCTAAATTATTATAGCTAGCATGCTCTTTTCAATTAGGTTCAGGTTTTTAAAAGCAGGTTCTGGCTATATCCTTTCTAGTTGTGTAGCCCTTTATTTTCCCATTCCTTTTCTTTTAGAGAACATTTGTCGTTCACTGCATTCAAAACTGACATTGTTGTGGAGAGAGACAGAGACACACTGAGAGAGAGATTTGCAGAGCACCAGTTGTTGTAATATATTCAGTGTAGACAACAGTTCATTAAGATTAAGTATTTCAATCATCACAGCAATACTTTGTCAGTACCACTCAAGTCACGTTTTACGTACACACCCTTTGTTATGTCTTCAAGTGGTACTGTTTCATTCAAAAGAAGACAATGTTGCATCAAATGCAATTTCAAATGGCTCCTCTGTTTACAGCAGCTGAATGACACAAGCCTGCCCATTTCTAATTCAGAAGCTGTACATGGCTAGTGGCAGCAACCAGACTCCTGAAACCATTGTAAAATGTAATGTATTCCAGCTTGAAATTAGATGAGCTGGTCATTTGCTATCAAAAGATGAATGCCTCTCTATTTATCAATTCTTCTTATTTCAATCCTAGTTCTTTTAGCCCCAGGCGCTCCTCAAAGATTGGTCTTTTTTTCTCCCTGCTGAGAATTCAGAAAGGAGAAACTTTGCATAAAATTGTATGCTGTCAAATGTTTTTCTCCAGAATATCTGAAAGTCTTGTATTTTCTACTTCTTATGTGCCCTACAAAAGCATCCCATGTTAATATTGATTAGGTGAAATATGAGCAAGAGTCCCACAGCTGCCCTCAGAGAGTTTACTATTAAGACAAAAAAATTCTTCCAAGAGGTTGCAAAGTTAGGAGATAATATATTGATTTTTACACTTTTTGACAATGTGATGAGAATCATTTTGTATGAGAATATATTCTAGCCTCATGCATACAATTTCCATTCAAACTGCTTCCCACTCTGTCTCAAGCCACCACTGCCCTGCATTTTGAAGTGAACAAGCAACCACATTTCTGTGCTTTTGTAGCCTGGCTGGCATTATTCCTATTCACAGTACTTCTGTATAAAAATTTCCTTAGCAAGAATTTTCCATAGAAAATCATATATAAAAATCAAAGGCAGACTAATGGAATGCTGATTTATATCTACCGTATACTACCCAATGGGAAATTATGTTGATTTGTCTTGGCATCACATTCTGGCCTTGAGCGCTACATGAATTCAGTTACCCAAATCCAGTGTTGTTTTTTTCTTAAAAAACAAATATATGTTTAGGGGTACTCTCATTCCTACTCATATTGAAATTTGTTGTTGTTTAGTCATTTAGTCGTGTCCTACTCTTCGTGACCCCATGGACCAGAGCACGCCAGGCACTCCTGTCTTGCACTGCCTCCTGCAGTTTGGTCAGACTCATGTTCGTAGCTTCGAAAACACTGTCCAACCATCTCGTCGTCTGTCGTCCCCTTAGGCTTAATATCATGCAGACTTTGTAACTCTTAAAAACAACTCTGTGATGGGACCCTAGTCAGGTAAAGTAGAAGCCACTTGAGCAATCATGCTGATCCAAGAATGAAAATAAATCAATGCAAAATTTATTTAACAAGATAAACCAGTCAAAGAGGTAATTGATTACAGTTGGATTTTCATGAAATAGTTGGCACAGAGCCAACTATTTCAAACAGCTATGTATGACAAGTGCTCCATGAGGTGAACCATTTTGTGTGTTTGTGTTTAGTTTATGAATCATTCCCCACTCTCAAAGCAGATGGTTTGTCTCTGTGCCATCACAATCCATTATTAAAAATGTTTGACAGCAAATTACACAAATCATAGCCAAGAACCAATACATTTGAATGAATTGCTGAATACACCAGCTGCCACATGTCAGCATTCAGCTTCAACAGAAAACCAAGAATATTAATACAGCACCTATAAAATGACCATTGGTGGGTAATGGAGTCCTTTTTGTGTTGATCCAGATCACTGGCACTTTATCATTTATCATCTTCCCTATCAGAGGAAGTCTATTTACTCTACTGGGAAGAACAGTGCCCCATACTTGGGGACAATGTTACATGGAGGTGAAATCTGTGGAGCAATTGGACCTGTGGCTTCCTCAATCTCTTGCTACCTCAGCCCTTAAAAAATCTAGTCCTCCCCTGTTCTGCTATACACTCTGAATATTGTCATAGCCACTATAGCTGTGGTGTTCATTGAGGCAGGGCTCCTGAATGGCAACTAAAAGATTCATTCATTTACTACTTTAATAACATATTTATGTCTGGAAACAGACTTCATACCTTTGGACACAAACAGGGAAACAAAAATAGTCTCTCCTAAAAATTGTGAGTGAATAGCAACATACTAGGATTCATTCCTACATTTTCAGCTCAGCTCAACCTCATATTTACCTCCTTATTCTTTAAATTTTTAATCTATAAATTCAGTTGCTCAATGCAAGCATATCTTTTGGAATCAGAACATGGATTGCATTCATTTCTTTTAGGCAAATCATCTCCATCAGAGCTGACATGCAGATGAGAAGAATGAAATATGCCTTCTATATTTTAGATCTACTGTCCTTTGAAAGCCACTTCTTCTCCAGAAAAGATGGGCAGTCATACCCCATGAAGTCATCTGCTGCAATAGCTATTGGAAAAACAAAATTAATGAAAATGGTTTCACCTGTAGGTTAGATAGTTGGTGAATGTTTTATTTTGCACTTCAACAGTTGCTTATTAGAAGAACCAGAATGAGTTTGTATTTGCTTTGGTACTGTGTCAAAGAGCACAGCAAATCCATTATTCATAATATCTCTTCCAGTTCATAGGCACATTGATACAATGAAGGTTGTTTTTCTGAAGAATGCCACCCACTCAAAATCTGGCTTATTGGGATAAATAACTAAACTCTACTCCGAAGAAAAGCAATTTAAAAACACCCTAAAATTCATTTTACTCACTTAAGTGCTTAAGTGTTGATATTTATTGCATTTTAACCATTTGCATTGTTTTCACAAGTAGCTGCCGATTGACTAGAGCTAAGCAATTTCAGTCAAGTTTAGTGGAGGAGGGGGGAGACAGAAACTTGTGAGCACCGCAGTATAATATATAACGAATATTTAGCGATTGTAAGATGTAATGGTGCTCTGGTAGGCAGATTAAACAATCATTAATATACTACATAACTATATCTTCATGCTAATTTACAACAGAATATTGAAGGACCTGTGCTTTGGCTATGTAATATGAGTGTAGAATGGAATGGGCTATCTTAACCTAGAACCTGCCTGCAGCTGCTGCTTGGGAGACCTCCATCTCCTCCCCCCACCTGCTGGACCTGTGGCCTCTACTGGATCTCCAGACCAGGAGCTTCCTGCAACTGTGCAACCCTGGGTGGGCGGGCAGGCAGCATTGGAAACACCTAGGCATGCATGGTTTGCTGGGGCAGCTCTCTGGAGCCTGCTTGCCCTGGGGGCAGGGCCACCACCAAAGGAGTTCGTGTCTTTGGGGGCTGGACTTCAGGGGTGGAACAAGGGCATGGGCCAGCCCCATTGTGCTAAAGTTCTAGTTTCAATGGGGAATGGCGTTTTAACTTGGGTGGGTGTGGTTTATTTGTGGTGGGGTTATTTTAAATTATTCTTAGGAGTTATATGTCAATTTGCATTTTGAATTTGTATTTGTATTTTTTTTGTTTTATAAGGCTGATTATCAATCTTTATTGCTGTTCAAAGACCCACAAAACAATTTCAAAACTAGATACAGTTAAAACGACCAGACAGACAGATAGAAGAAACCAAGGCTGTCATTTTGTTTTATTTGGGGCATTGTTCCTTATAACCTCCAAAAGAAACTTTGTTATTGCCAGTGTAATATCATTTGACCTGTCTTCCAAAAGATATTTTCCCGGCAAATTTGCCAGTAGGGGTTTGATCAGTTGATCCCTTGCTTGCTCATATTGCCCACAATGCAGTAGAATATGCTTCATACAACTGACATCTTGGGAACATAAACAAAGCCTATTCTGATAAGGGATGCCTCTCAGTCTGCCATTTAGAACTTCTGAGGGAAATACATTTAGTCTGGCTGTGGTAAATAAACGCTGATAGGTAGCTACAGACAAATTCCTAAGGTATGAGGATATCTGAAAGTCGTGCCCATATTGGATTCCAGCTGCGACCGGGCTAAAAATTACATAAGATCGGGATTGCAGGTGACTATGTGAGATGTCCCAGAGCGTTTGCCTCAGGGATTTAAGGGCAGTGTCGTAACCCAGATGATATAAGAGGGATGATGGCACTTCAATTGAGATGGCTTTTCTGGCCATAGTTTTCAGCCATGGGTTGACAAACTTCTCGTTTGTACTAGAAAAGTGCGCAGAGTGCCCTTTCTCTCTCCTGGGTGGTATCCCCCCAACTTTGACGCACCGCGGTCCCTTCAGCTGAAGGGATCTCCGTCTGAGATGGCCATGCGACCAACCAGAAGTCCTGGAGAAGGGATTACTGTATTAGTACATTTTATGAGTTTTATGATTTTAAATTTACCGGTATGTATTTGTCTTAGATGTTTTTTGTTTGTTTGTTTTAGTTAGTTGTATTGTGTTTTTTCTTATGTTATATTATGTGTGTTATCATAAAATGATATAAAATTGGGGGGTTTTTTTGGAATAATCCCTTCCCCAGGCCGAATACTGAGATCTTGAGCCAGTATCTCAAGGTAGCCCACCATGCTTTGATGGAGAGTGGGCATTCACCTGTTTCCAGAAATAGAATAGAATTTGAGACATAGTTTGGGACCTGTAATAGGGACTCATTAACCTACTCTACAGCCTTTTAAATGTGTTTGTGGGGGGGTTGTTGTTTTGTTGATTTTAACAATTTACTTGTGTTTTTACCTTGTATTTTTATCCTCTGAACCACGATGAGATCTTGTGATGAAGGGTGGTATATAAATCTAATAAATAACAACAACTTTTCGAGAAAATATTTGTGCTGAATGGAACTGGCTATCTTAACCTTCTGATGAAGAACCTTATCACAAAGGGTGTATGAATAAATCTGAAGCAAATCATAACTTTATTTTAGTTATTACTGTATACAATTTGAATTTCACACATTGCCATAGGTTAGAAGGCTTTTCTTTATCGATTGGAATAAAAGATAATTGCTAATAAAGTAGAAGGAAATGTTTTATATCTAGCTTTTGTGTGGAGTACAATTGGATTAAAATAATGAGAGCTAAAGCACCAGCTAAGGAAAGTGCTGATGGGAAAAGTGAATCAGCCGCCATGCATATATTAATCTCCTTGTTTTGAAAACTTTGTGACAGAAAGGTTTTTACTCTGTCAAATAAATGTATCAATAATCTAAGCTTCTATTAAAATGAAAAAAAAACAAGTTGCTATACTTCCTTCTTCCATAGATCTGTATCCAAAGTCCATTATTTTAAACAAAGATGGAACGTTGGTGTCCCTTGCACTGCTGCTCTGGCTACCAGATCATGTGTCCAAATATACTCGTCAGTGCATTTCCCCCCCCCCTTAAAAAATGTTTAGGGGTACTCTCATTTTCCTTCTCATATTGAAATGCTGCCCCTCAATGAGGTCAAACTTAGATTCACAAAATGTTTAGAGGTATGCATATCCCTGAGTACCCCCAGAAAAAATGCACTGATACTAGTTAAGGAACAGAGAACTGTTGTAGTGTTTGTGGGCCTAGAGTACCAATAAATATTTTGATTCACTAGCAAAAAGACAGTGCTCTCAGCTGATGGTTCCCCAACAATCAAACATACACAGTTGAGGACTCCTCTTTAATAAATGGTTGCCACTACCAACTTTACTTTACTACACAGAATTGTGAGCATAGAGAAGCAACACTTAGCAAGTGCACTGTTTAAAGGTAAAAGTAAAGGGACCCCTGACCATTAGGACTGACTCTGGGGTTGCGGCGCTCATCTCGCGTTATCGGCCGAGGGAGCCGGCGTTTGTCTGCAGACAGCTTCCAGGTCATGTGGCCAGCATGACTAAGCAGCTTCTGGTGAACCAGAGCAGCACACGGAAACGCCGTTTACCTTCCCGCCGGAGCGGTCCTTATTTATCTACTTTTCACTTTGACATGCTTTCGGACTGCTTGGTTGGCAGGAGCAGGGACCGAGCAACGGGAGCTCACCCCATTGCAGGGATTCGAACCACCGACCTTCTGATCGGCAAGCCCTAGGCTCTGTGGTTTAACCCGCAGTGCCACCCGCGTCCCAAGTGCACTGTTTACTGATCCTGTAATACCCATTTAACTCTCAGTACAGGTAGCCAGATAGTTGTAAGCATGGGCAGTCAACTGTGGGGACACCATGTGCAAGCAGGACTTTAGGGAGCAAGTCCAGGTTTCTAATGCAAGTTTCTGGGTCATGTGGCCAGCATGACTAAACCGCTTCTGGTGCAACAGGCACACCGTGACAGAAACCAGAGTGCACAGAAATGCTGTTTACCTTCCCGTCGCAGTGGTGCCTCTTTATCTACTTGCACTGTCATGTTTCCAAATTGCTAAGCTACCTACTGCTACTATGCCAGGAAATCTTGCTTGCTTGCTTGCTTGCTTGCTTGCTTGCTTATTTATTTATTTATTTATTTATTTATTTATTTATTTATTTATTTATTTATTTATTTATTTATTTATTTATTTATACCCTGCCCATCTGGCTGGGTTTCCCCAGCCACTCTGGGCAGCTTCCAACAGAAGGATTAAAATACAATAATTTATTAAACATTTAAAGCTTCCCTAAACAGGGCTGCCTTCAGATGTCCTCTAAAAGTCTGGTAGTTCTTTTTCTCTTTGACATCTGATGGGAAAGTGTTCCACAGGGCGGGTGCCACTACTGAGAAGGCCCTCTGCCTGGTTCCCTGTAACTTGGCTTCTCGCAATAAGGGAACCGCCAGAAGGCCCTTGGTGCTGGACCTCAGTGTCCGGGCAGAACTATGGCGGTGGAGACGCTCCTTCAGGTATACTGGACCGAGGCCGTTTAGGGCTTTAATATTCTGTCTTGAGTATTAGACATTTTATTTTATAAACACTTCAAATATAATTATTTTTATATTAGGGGTGGCTAACCTGTAGCCCTCCAGAAGTTATTAGAGTCGAACTCCCATCATTCCCAATCAGCATGGCCAATGATTAGGGGTGATGGGTGCAAGGCAAACTTTGGTTTTTCACATTTCAGTGGCACCCACTGAACATTTCAGTGTTAAAAGGAAAGTTAAACAGTGGGCCACTTCAGTGGATAGTTTCCGTTTCCTTCTCTGTGCACAAAGACCAATATCTGACACATAAAAACCTTTTTATTTTTTATTTATTTTTGTAGTGGTACCCTATTATGTGGAATGCTCTCCCAGTGTAAGTGTGCTTGACATTGGTGCTAAGCATTGGTGCCTTTTGGCTGCTAAGAAAAGGCTTACCTTTCTGCCCTGGGCACTTGAAGTGTTGGTTTGTGTAGTATTAACTGTGGTATGTAGCACTCTATCTGATTTTAGTCTCTCTCACTGCTAAGAGAGAAAGATTGGGAAAGATGGAGGGCACAAGGAGAAGGGGACGACAGAGGACGAGATGGTTGGACAGTGTTCTCGAAGCTACGAACACGAGATGGTTGGACAGTGTTCTCGAAGCTACTAACATGAGTTTGACCAAACTGCGGAGGCAGTGGAAGACAAGAGTGCCTGGTGTGCTCTGGTCCATGGGGTCACGAAGAGTCAGACATGACTAAACAACAACTGTTAAGTCAGTTTTTAGTATTTATGATTGTATTTTGTTTGTCTTTTGCCCTGCTCTGGGATCCACCAAGATGAAGAGTGACTTATAAATGCTCTTAAATAAATAAATGTCATGTATGACAATCTCCCTCTGGAGGTTGTGGACTCTCCTTCCTTAGAGGTTTTTAGCAGAAGTTTGATGGTCAGCTGCCATGGATGCTTTAGCTGAGTTTCCTGCATTGCAGGGCGTTGAACTAGATGACATTTGGGTCCCTTCCAACTCTAAGATTATATGATTCTGTGACATGAATATTTTTGCACCTAGTTTCAACACTGCATTCTGGTTCATCTGGAATTAATCTGTGTTGATTGTGACCATTAAGAGAAACATTGTGGGATTTTTGCTGAGATGTGGTCTCAGAATTGGGTGGGTGTCAAATAATTTCAGAATGTGCTATTGACTCTGCTGTTCAGTGTGGGGTGTTTATCCCTGCCATGCCTCAAAAATAGTGCTAGGAGGAGGGCCAGCTAGGCTGCCTGCCACTAATTTTGAAACACGGTTAGACACTTCCTGCTGAAGTCAGCAGGCCAGAAATCGTAACAACACATTCATCAATTGAAAATATTGAACCATGTTTGGATGGCAAATTGAGATAAAAGGTAAATTATTGGATTAACTTGATAAAACTGGGCAGCCATCCATTCAAGATATGCTGCAGGACTTTCCTGTTTAATCAAGATCTTGCCTGATAGATGTGAATAAATGGTGCGGGGTTTTATTTTGGTGCAAACGGCAAGTTGAGTTATTCATGTGTTGCTTTTTATCTTTGTTCTGGCATTCAGAAACAGATATACACATATACACATCAGAAAATAAAGCAGTTTAGAAGTAGAGAGCTAAAATAGAGAGAGAGGGAGAGAGATGTTTTGCAGCTTTTTTTCTTTAAAAAAGAGCAGCAAACCCAGAAAATGAAACGTTTTTCTACATTATTTGTGTTGTACTCAACTAACTTTTACTGAGTAGACACACTGAAATCAATGGACTTAAGTTAATCATGGTAATTTCAATGGGTCTACTCTAAGTAAACGTTAGTTGAATGCTACTCTTTATTATTATTATTATTTTCAACCCACTTCAAAAATCTACAGTAAAAATATTTTTGTCTATAATAACTGAACATTCTTCTGCAGTACCACTTGGCTACTATCCTGAGTTTTTGGTCATTCTTGGATATAATTGTTGCAGGATAACACTGTTGCAGCATAAGCATTGTTGAATTCAGGGGAAAACAAGTTTAAATATATCCATGCAGATGAGCCATTCAGTTTAAGAGACTGAATTATAAATCAGGAAGTTCCTGGTCTGAAATTCACCTCTACCAGTAGCCTAAGGCAAGCCTCTATTCTCTCAGCTTCACTTCTGGAATTAATACTATTGCAAGGATTGCAACAAGCTAATGTTTGGACACTCAAAACATTACATAAATGCTAATTAATAGTATTGAACAAGCAATGAAATCCAGTAATGAAATCTGTAGCTGTGAAGGGATAACACCGAGGGATAATTTGCTATATACAAAATAAAAAAATTCCTTCAGTAGCACCTTAAAGACCAACTAAGTTTTTATTTTGGTATGAGCTTTCGTGTGCATGCACACTTCATCAGATACATATATCAGATACATATATTCATCAGATATATACGGTAACTCCCAGAAGAGTTAGAGGGGAAAGTGCATCTCATTGCTGATCTCAGCTGCTGTGGTAACTCATGATAACCTTACTGTCACTGACAATGAGGCATAGTTAATTCTTGTCTTCTAAACTGCTGAGCAGAAAACTAGACAAAAGAGAACAGCACAGTTTTTAAGGATGATTTAGTTGTTTGTACTTCGTTAAATTTCAGATCTGGTCTACCCATTTGCATTTTTAGTTTGACACAGTAGTAGCCAATTGTAGGTCCAGGTAATGTTTCTGGGAAAGAGAGGAATCACATGCTGCTCCCACAACTTGTGTTTGTTCTTTTTTCACTCTCTTCAGGTGTGGGATGGGACTTGAACCTCTTTTGCATTTGGTTTTACAGAACTGAGAACACTATAAAACAAAAAGGGACGAGATTCAGCCCATGAGTCCACTATTGCAACAATATTTCCGCACTCTTCTCCCCACATGCCCTCTGCAGCTCCCCAAATTGGCTCTGGTGGGATCAGGAAAAGCTGCTGAACACTGTGGGGGAAGAGCAGATCATTCCACCTGGCAAACAGAAATGCCATAGCACATGAGTAGGCAAACCAAGGCCCGGGGCCTGGATGCGGCCCAACTGCCTTCTCAATCCGGCCCGCGGATGGTCCGGGAATCAGCATGTTTTTAAATAATAATAATAGCTTTTAAAGGTAAAGGGACCCCTGACCATTAGGTCCAGTCGTGACCGACTCTGGTGTTGCGCGCTCATCTTGCATTATTGGCCGAGGGAGCCGGCGTATAGCTTCCAGGTCATGTGGCCAGCATGACAAAGCCGCTTCTGGCAAACCAGAGCTGCACATGGAAACGCCGTTTACCTTCCCGCTGTAGCGGTTCCTATTTATCTACTTGCATTTTGACGTGCTTTCAAACTGCTAGGTTGGCAGGAGCTGGGACCAAGCAACGGGAGCTCACCCCGTCACAGGGATTCAAACCGCCGACCTTCTGATCAGCAAGCCCTAGGCTCAGTGGTTTAACCACAGCGCCACCTGGGTCCCTTTTAAAAGATGCATAATAAACAATATCAGCATCATCAGGATCCTATCCATAAGGCAGTTGAAGGTACGTAGAACTGGCATATAGGCCAGCTGGGTCAGGCTCTGAGGTGGCCTTTCCTGCTTCTCTGTTTGGATGTGTTGGCTCCCACCTGGGTTCAAAATATTGCGCAGAGCGTACATACAGGGAGCAAACATTCCTGCTTCGGACCTTTCCGCTCCAACTCATGAAAATGTATATATTTCAAGCTTTTATTCTTTTTGAACATACTTAGAAGTTTGTGTGACAGACCTAAAAATGAAGCCCTTTTATATTTCACAGAGATGATATGAGCACTCTCCCACAAAGTCTGTGCTTTGATACTTGCTATGTCAATGGGCTTCAACCAACTTGATTTGAAATGGAATATGCATCCAGTCCAAAGAAAATCTACCTGTGTTTCAAGCTACACATTGAGAGTTTTGGTTGGCTTACCTAGGACCCTTGATGTTGTGTTCCTCTTGCATTTGTTCATCATGTCATCAGTCAGAGCCTGAAGAGATTTGAAAGATGTGGAAACAGACATTTGGCTCATTGGAGAATAGCTAATTTAAATGACACTTTTGAACATTCAAGTAGACAAAGATACGCAGAAGTGGGGATCTGGCAAAATATCAGTAATGAAGTTATTTATTTATCAGTCCCATATGTCTTCCATTTTATCTTCACATTAATCCTGTCACATAGGTTTGTCTGAGGGTGACTGACTGAGTTCACCCAGCAAGCTTTGTGGCTCAGTATGGTTTCGAATCCGAGCCTCTCAGTTCAACACCCTGTCCAATATACCCTGTGGCTCTGCAGGCATTTTATAGATACATATGATAAAAGTTTGAAAACATGATAAGGAAATGCAATATTGCCCTTGAATTTATGGCCACAGCAGGAGGAACATTAACTAAAGGCCTCTGCAGAGCTTTGATTGGAGTGAGATGTATACATGCTTGGGGAAACCATGATCATGCTCTCTAGTTGAAGCCTCCCTCTCCAGCATTTTTCCGGGTGTACAGACTCCAGATTTGGAGCATATTTACTTTGGAGCTTATGTTGGGATTTATTCATCTTATAGAAGGTCAGACATGTTGATAGGATAGGACCAGCAGATGTGATCACAATCTCTGCCTCCATCCTTACATCTAACATCTGATCAATATATGCCAGAGGCTTAATATGTGAATTTCTTACTAATGCAGAATGCTGGCGGTGATGACAATAGCACCATCGTAATCATATATCAGACTCCAGTGGACAATGATTCAAGTCACGGTAGCTCAGCGTCCGCCAAACAACCTTTCGACATCCATTATTCTAAAAACAATTCCTAAGGATCCTGGGTAGATTCAACAAAAGGGTTGCATCCCAACTTTCAGCAGAATTCTATACATGTCTGCTTAGAAGTGAGCTAAATGTAGGTAGGAATACGGTGCAAGTTATATTCCTCTTCAATGTGACTTGTTGTGACTAACATTTCACATTGATTTTAGTTGGGCTTAAAGGCAACTAGCTGTCTGGATCCAACCCAGCATGTTCTGAGATTTAAGAAGTACTTTAAGTATTTGAGCAGAACTCTTTTAAATAATTCTGTATATCTGCCTGTATTTTGTGTATAGAACTCAAACCAGTCCTTTGCTGTTGTTTTCTGTTTGGTTTTGTAGGAGTATCTTCATCACAAGCAAATAATGATGATATACTTTCATAGCACAACACATGTTCAAACAGAATAAAACATTATCTCCCTAATCCTTCATTACAATAATCAGTAAAAGTCTCATTTAATAGTTCTAACAATAAAAACATGAATGAGATCACAGACTCTCATAATTAAATCTCATCACCCCCCGCCTTGTTAAATCCTAATTATAATATAAATAATCCCAAAATTTGTATTTCAAGGTCACAGATGATAGCAAATAGATTTTTACCCAATCACGAGTTAGTATTTTACGTAGTACATACAAAAATGTGTCTTACTAAGGCACATTAAAATACTGTTTCTAGTTATCTGCTTGCAGAAGTTTTCTGTTCTAAAGCACACAAGACCTGCTGCCATAAACCTTTGTAGGAACATTCCCTGCAATTAACACAAGAGAAGTCATTGTATTCATTGTTTCATTGGGGCAGGCTCATTAAAGGACCAACAAGGCTCCCATTAACACGGGTTCTTGTGTCATTGCCATCAGGCTGTAGGGTCCTCTGCTGGCCCTTTCTCTGAACTCCTCTGCATATTCTAGGGCAGCAGTCTCCCCAGCCATCAATTTGGCTTTGAGGATGATATGCTGATAGTTAAACAGATGCCTATCCTCTGTCAGGATAGGCTGAGGATATAACTCCCACATAAATGGAAAAGACACTAATCCAATTATGGAAGTTGCATTCAATGGTTATCTTCTTTTCCTTCTTTTGCAACTTGTCCGGCTTTGATTTTATACTATAAGATGAGACAGCAGGGAAAACTTGTCCATAAACTCACCATTGAGGATGCACTCACGTATCCCCCCCCCCCCGGTAAGCGAATTCCAGGGGTGGTGGTGGTGGTCTGTGTGCTTAAAAGTAGACTCACTTATATGCTCCTTGGAGTCTAAACCCTCCTCGCCACAAGGAGCTGTGGCTCCATTATCACGCCTGTGCTTCCTATTTCTCTGTTTCCAGATCCGCTTTGGGAGCCCAGGCAATCTAGCTGCCGTGACCCAGTACCCCCTAATCTTGCCCTCATGGTCACTATCGGAACCTCAGACTTACTCCTCAGACTTACTTGAGGAATCCCTCCTGGACTTACGCCCCCTTCTCCTGGTTCTGCAGTATCCTTTTCTCCTGTGCTGTGATCTATGCGGTTCAGGGCTCATAAAACTGTCAGATAGGCTTGAGCAGTGGTGGCAAACCTATGGCACACGTGCCAGAGGGGGCACTCAGAGCCCTTTCTGTGGGGGCGCGTGCCCAGCACAGAGCCAGCAGAAGGTGAGGGCAGCTCGTTGAGTCCTCAGCTTAACTTGTGTCCGAGTAGAAGCACCTCGGGTCGTGTGTGTGTGTGCATGCAAAAAGGAGCCACAGGGTGCGCATTTTCCCTTGGGGAGCCTCCACTGTGGGTGGGGAGGATGCAGCACTATGCACATGCTCAAAAGCACGCTGCTGCGTTGTTGGGCCACTGAGAGGTCTGAGCAGCTGCCTTCCTCCTCCTGCTGCTGCGAGGTTCAGGCTTTACACACCCTCCGGCTGGGGCCAATGGGAGTGGAGTCAGAAGTGGAGTGGAGGCTTCACGCTCCCCAGCTGAGCTGCCCAATCCCTCTCCTACTTGCATGCAAGCAGGAGCAGGGCGGGGATCTCTCAGCTAGGAAGCACTCCTGTTTCGGGCAGCTCAGTTGAGGAGCCCCTGGCTGCCTTCAGGTGGTGCAGGGGCTCTCAGATGCAGCTTCCGGGCTGCCTCCACCTTCCCCAACCCCAGCAACTATTCAGCCTGGCTGCCTTCATGGGGTTGCAGGGGATCTGATGCGAGGTGGGGGCTCCTTTAAACTTCTCTCTTGAGGGGAGTGCAGCCATGAACCCCTCAATGGAAAGTGTGACGGAGCCTGCACCTCCCCAGCTGAGCAGCCACCAATCCACCTCCTGTTTCCATGCAAACAGCAACGCTGCCTAGCAGAGCACCCCGATCCCACTCCTACTTGGCTGCAAGCAGGATCAGGTGGGGGTGGCGGCGACATCCCTTGCCTGCTCACTTGCCGCCCCAGGCCAGCCTTTCCCCATTCAGTGCCTCCAGAGCTGGAGCAGGGGGTGGTTGCTGTTGTGGCTGCAGCGACAGAGGGACCCAGCGCTGAAGGGAGCAGGTGCCTGCTCGCTTGCTGCCCAGCCCGCCTTCCCTCACTCTGAAAACAGAAGTGTGGCACTTAAAACGGAAGTAATACTCAAAACAGAGCATGTTCCGCTTCTGGAAAAAGTTTGAAAACTAGGTTTGAAGTGTTCGGGTTCCAAGTAGTTCGAGAACTAAGCTGTCCAAAAACTGAGGTACCACTGTATTGCTCCACTCTCTCTCCACATGGATGTGTCAACCTCCCCTTCTAAACTAAAACCTCAGTATTAAGGTGAACTTGCCATGTTGGCACTTTTCGATAAATAAGTGGGTTTTGGGTTGTAGTTTGGGCACTCGGTCTCTAAAAGGTTCGCCATCACTGGCCTATGTCGTCCTCCCATTTTTATTCTTATTTTTTACGTCGAGGTCCCGTTGTTTGTGGGATTTTGGAGCAGTATTTTGTATATTGTGGATACCATCCCTTTGCTGTGTCCATTTGTTAGGAGGAGGTTGTCAAAGGTTGTCAAGGGCCTAGTTGCTGCTGATTTTACTACTGGATTGTTAAGAGAGCATGTAATTGGTGGTCTGCTAGCCAAGGTATTTGAGTTTCCCCTAGCTTATCTTGTATTTCTTGTGTTGATATGGGTTTGTTGTTTTTGTAGGTCTGCTAGGCGGTATAAGCCTTTGGCTTGCCAGGTTTTTATCTGGAGGTTTTGTGCTGTGTGGTGGAATAGTGGGTGGTGTGCCAGGGGAATTAGTGGGGATGGGGGGTGAGCGGGCATTTTGCCTCTTTTAAAGTGGTGTGAAGTGCAAAAATTTATATGTGGAAACAAACAAAAAAAATGATTCCAAACTGGAAAAAGTGTCTCTGGGAGAAGAATTTTGTCCATTCTTGATAGAATGGTTCTTCTGTCCAGTAAGGAAGACAGAAGGGGAAGAGGGTCAGGGAGACAGACGTATGCTTCAAATTGTGCCTTTTTCTTTGTGGAAAATCATAAGACTTTTGCATTCTTTTCAGCAGTTGCTTTGAGTGTGCCTTGCACACTTTCATTTAAATTATGTCTCAGCTGGAAGAAGATGAGTTTGTTTTATGTAGCAGTCAGAGGTTCAGAACAATATCAGTCACTGAGCTACCAGAATGGTAAATTAAATCTGGAGAGAGTGAAGGGAGCTTGCTCATCACTACACACTGATATAGAAACGGCAAAGAGAGGGAGAGCTGAAATAGGCCCAAGTGTTTATGTTCTTGATGGAAATGTACAAATCATTTCCTTCCTTCCTTTAGTTGTTGTGGTCCATCACTTTAGTCCATTTTCACCTTGCTAAGGGATTCTGAATGGGCCTCCCTGCTCTGACACCTAATTAATCTCTCACAAGCCTGTTCTTGCAGCCTGTCTGTCTGCAGTCCCCCTCATTGTATCTGAGTTACTCATAATATATATTCCTTTCTTGGGTTGTCTTTTCCCCTGAAGATGCAGCTTTCAATTTCTCTGTTGGGAACTGTCTGATATAAATCAATGTGTTCTTGTTCTACCCCACAGGAATTTATCAGCAGTCTCTAGCACATTCTTTCTCTCTTTGCATTTCTGCCAGAAGTATGATATGGTAATTGCTAGGAGTACACAATTTGTTCAGTGCTCATTGATTATTTCAAACTATTTTACCTACATCTTTGCCTATTCAGATAATGTAAACACTATTGCCACAAATACAGGCTTTATCGAAGACTCGTGTTATAATTTGGAGCATAGAATGTGACAACTGAAAGGAATCACAAGGGTCATCTTGTGCTAATGTGACTCAACCACTTTTCATATCGTGTGAACATGCAGCCTGCCATTTCCCCAGATTGTTTATTTGCGTCTAATTGGAATGAGCTCTCACAGCCTGGACTGTACTTGCATGGTGCCTGAATTCCAGGACTCTCTTCTAACGCTAGAAATGTAATGATGTGCTGAATCTCTAATAACCTATTCAATTCACTGTGTAATTGATTATTGACTCACAAAAATGGTCACTGCCATTAGGATTTAAACAGCTGGGTGTGATGAATATAAACAGGGCCGTCTCTAGGCCCGGGTCCGGTGGCGCGGGGCACCAGGGCGCCAGGCCCCTAGGGGTGCTGCTGCGCCCGCTGAGAGGCGCGGCGGAGGCCACCCCAGGCGCGCCAGATGCAGCCCTAGGCGCACCTCTCAGCTGTTCAGGCCGCTCGGGCCTGGGGCGCAGGGGCGTCGCAACAGGGGGTGGCCAGGCTGGATGGCGCAGGGCGCCGGTCCTCCAGACGGGATCTGTGCTGTGTGCTGTGCCTGCCGCGCTGGGAAACGTGGCGGGGGGGGGGGGGGGCGCTGGAGGGATCCGTCGCGCCAGGGTGCCAGGCATGCTTAAGACGGCCCTGAATATAAACAGCATTCCAGACTTGCAAAACAGAAGTTAACTCCCGCTTGAGAATTAGCCACAAAGGACAGAATATAGCCCAGAAAACCACTTGCTGGGGAACAAGAAAGGGGGGGGTTGCTACCTCTTTGCTCTGCATGACTGCTTCTAGGAAATACAGGGCTGGCTACCATTGGAAACAGGATGCTGGGTCAGATCTAACAGGGCTATGTGTAAATTCTTAAGAAATTTCTAGGCAATTTGAAACACTGATAGTCTTCAGTAGTAAAGCACATTGGTGGTGGACTACACAGTCACACATGCACAGACACATACGTATCATTGCCCACTCTCTCACACAGACAAAGAAAGACAGGTGTGCACATGCAACACAGAGACACACATGCATTCATGCACACACAGTCATGGAGAGATAAGACACGTGGGAAGGGCCACTGCCATGCATCCATTTGCCTTTTTTTCCTTTTAAAAAAACCTCTTTTATTTGCTTTTCTGTTTTATCATATCATCAATGGATACTGTATTATAGTCATATTCAGGATAATAAGAGGAAAAATAACATAAATGTAAGACATACATGAATAAATATTAGTAGTAACATAACTTATTCCTCCAGTTTTCCATTTAAATGCACGCACACACACACACACACACACACACACACACACACACAGCCTGCCCATATAACTATCTCATCATTAAAATCATCTCCCATCTGCCAAACAGATTATTTTCATATGTGTATCTTCTATTAAAATAGTTACAGGTAGGTAGCCGTGTTGGTCTGGCGGTCGAAACAAAATAAAAAAATCCTTCCAGTAGCACCTTGGAGACCAACTAAGTTTGTCATTGGTATGAGCTTTCGTGTGCATGCACACTTCATGAAAGCTCATACCAATGACAAACTTAGTTGGTCTCTAAGGTGCTACTGGAAGGAATTTTTTTATTTTGTTTCTATTAAAATGTGGAAGATCACTGTTCCTATGTGGCTAATAAGTAGCACAAACACAGTGATCTTTGTGGGATTAAATCTTAACCTCCTTTGTGCTCCCTATCTACATAGGGTAAGGTGGCCTTGGTGGGGTTAGGGTTAGGGTTAGATAGCAGCTCCATCATTTTATGAAATATCAACATTTCATGCCTTTCTATGATATTCATTTATTGTAATTGCAATGCAAGAATGTGCATCAAGCACATAAAACCAAAGTCAAAGAACTGGAAATAGTTTGCTCAAGTGAATCTAATTCGCACAAATAGTGAGCTTGTTAGTGGCCTTGTTATGTGGAAAGGCAGGCTATAAATACTGGCAGTAAGTAAGTAAGTAAGTAAATAGATAAATAAAGAATGTTTTTATTGTCAACATGAATAGTGTGGATGGCAAGTTATTATTTGTCGGTCAGTTGTAGTTATGCTTACTTTTGCTGTTAGAAAACATTGCCAAGTTATTCCACTATAGATCCTTAGGATATGTCATTGTGTTCTTTTACAGTGAGCGGTGCAGATACACCTTCCGTGGCCATAAGGATTCAGTAAACAGCATTGAATTTCTTCCTTTCTCCAACATCATTCTCACCAGCTCTGCAGACAAGACATTGTCTCTTTGGGATGCCAGAACAGTAAGTTAAGTTATTGCTTTGAGAACTGGGTGAACTCATAAAAGCTGGACAAACACACTGCTTGCTTGATGGGAAATATTTGAATCTGTTGTAATAATGCCTCAATCAAGTGGATGAGATCAAGTTATAGGGAGGAAGTAGGAGGGAAATGAGGAATGTCCCAATTTAATAAAGGTGATTTCCCCCTCTGGACTCCAATAACTTATGCATTTAGAGACCACTGAACTTTACCTAAACATCACTTACGGTATATAATATATAATATATAATATTTCTGAACATTGAACTTTTTGTAAGTTTCCTTCCATTGCCAGGTGCTATGGGAGGTTGTTCTGTGGACTCCTGCCTATCTGTCTTGGGCTCAGTCATCTCCTGATCTCCTACAGCAGACTCAGCCCAGATTCTGGTCTGGCTCCAACCCTGTGTCTTAAAGGCTGCTGGACTTTGAGGTCCTGGCACCACCTCCCCCTCCATCCAATGGGCTTGGCTTGTGCAGATAGCCACAATGGAATTGATGGCATGGGCAGGAACAGCTTCCCACAAACAGTCCTTGGGCAGGTAGCACTTCCAGTCAGTGAGGCATTCTAAGAGTCTCTGATGCATTCATGAGTCTAGAATTTGAGCCACCACCTCCTATTCTTCCTGTTGTCTGTGAGTGGTGTGGCTGGAGGCTGATGCCTTTCTGGACCTGGATTTAGCATAGCTGAAACCAGGAGGGACAGATGAAACACTGGGCACACGTTCATGTTGAAGGTAGCTGAAGCCTCTAAGCAACAGGGTTTTCAGAAAGGGGCCAAGCTGTTATCAGGGTGGGGGCAGTGGCGGAGGAAGGGGGTGTGGAGGGTGTGGCTCCCCCCGGGTGTCATCACTGGGGTGTGTGTGACAAAATGAGGTGTGTGTTTTTTGTTTTTGTTTTAAATGGGCTCACAAAACTTTTTAGGAATGATGTGGTGGTTTCGGCGCCTGCAGGTTCCACGCTGCCTGAAACGGCAGTGTTGGGCTTGCGCCTGCCTTCTGCCTCTCCCTCAGCTGCCCTACAGCTGAGGGGGAGGTGGCGGAGAGACTCCAAGCATCGGAGAGGCTCACCCCACCCCCATGGGCAGCTCGTCCTGCCTCCACGGGCAAATTGCCCTGCCCCCGGCTGCAGGATGCGCCCCCGCACCAGGCACCTGAGCGGCTAGCTACGCCGCTGGGTGGGTGGGGGACCTACTTACAATCTAGTTTACTAGAGAGAGAGGCATTCAGTGTCAGTTGGAGAGTTGATGAGCATACTCAAGAGGGTTCTCAGCCTGCCATTTGCGGTCAGCATAGGCCTTGTATTTGGCATGGTTCAATAAATAACTTTCCTAAAACAATAACATTTTATTTAAATTATACTAAAAGAAAATGCCAAATAGAAAAAAAAATAAGAACAAGATTTAGAAAGCAACAAGAAGTTTTCAACTTAAACGTGGGTGTCATTTCTCTCTCTAAGTTGTGGATCATTTCACCCTTGAGTGGAATTGTCTTCCTGGGGAGCTTGTGGACTGCTTTTCCTTGGGGGGTTTTAAGCAGAGGCTGGATGGCCATCTGTCATGGATGCTTTAGCTGAGATTCCTGCATTGCTGGGGGTTGGACTTGATGAACCATGGGATCACTTCCAGCTCTATGATTCTATGATATCATTGCTAGTCTTAACTGGACAAGTGTATTTTTCTTTCTCACTTCTCTATGTCTCCAGTCTTTTTAAAAATGTTGTTCACTCTTTTAAATCCTTCCGGTGTACACAGGCTAACTATAGATTTGTAGTGCTGTTCATGTTTTTGCAAATTTATTTAAAAATACAGAATAAATTAAGGAATTTTTCAGAGAATGTGAAAAACATAGAACACCTACTCCTCTCGTACATTATGCTTTCAGCCTTATATTCTTCCTCCACCTTTTTCTTTTTCTTTTTCTTTTTGACTAGCTGAACAAGAATTTTATCTTTGTTGTCTTCCACAGAGCAGTCTAATGTTGTCATCTGGGCAGTGAGGATTTGATACAGATGATAGGTAGCTGATGTAAAAACAATTAAGTGTAGAAACCTTGAAAATGAGAAAAAAGGCCAGCAGGATATGGACCACAGCTTCAGAAAGACTGAGCTGAATCTTCTGTGAATATATAGTTGGTGTTCACTGAATGAATAGAAGTACATGAATATTGAGATTGCCATGGTAAGTGAAGCAGGAGGTTTCAAAAACTGATGCAAACTAAGGTCACACATGGTGGCATCTCTATTTCTGCTCCTCCATTCCTTCATATAGCTAATGTCACTCACCAGTGCTGTAGTCACAAAGGCACAGTACATCTTTTAACTTCAGGCAGCCGTCATATTATTCCTAGAGAAACTTGGGTGTCTGTTGAGTGGCTTAATAGTCGTGTGCCTGCTGAAAATCAGTGGAACTTCAGTCACAACAAACATGTCCCACTGATTTCAGTGGGGCCTAAATTCTTCTAGTTTAATGTGCTTCCAAGTCATTATTCCTTATAAACTTGCTCAACTATGTCAGTTCCATTGTATCAGAAACAGAAAATACGTTTATGTGGGAGAAAAGTCTGTTCTTCGGAAATATAAGTAACAGATGGCTAAACGCTGGTCAGCTGAAGCAGCTGTCTTTTCCATTCTTCTGACATTCTTTTCTTGTTACTCCACGCCCCACTATGTCCCTGTGCTGTGGAATTCCCCAGTAGATTGGCAAGGAGCCAAGGGGGAGGGCAGGGGGGCAGCTGCCCCCCAATCAATACAAATCAATACATATCTGCCCCCCAACAGAAATCCTGGTAACACCCATAGGCAGGCAGTGAAGACTTCTACGCTTCCTTTGCTGCTGCTAAGGAGAAGTGGCAATGTGTTCAGCACATGGTCCAACTAAAATCATTCTTCATGTTGGCTCTTCGGCATGCATGTGTGTTTGTGGGGGGTGGGAGGGGGCGGAGAGTTGTGTGTCTCATTTGTAGGAAATCCCCTAGTGGGGGGAAAGGCGATGCTTTTCTTTACACCTTCCAGACACTGCAGTAAACTCTGTAGAAGAGGTGAATGCCTCTTTTATAAAGTGTTCAGTTTCCTCCCTCCCAACGCATCCTCATTAGGAACACTTCTAAGATGAAGCGTGAACTTCACAAAGAGTTACTGGCAGACACCCTGAAGAAAATAGAGACTGTGAACTCCAGGCATCCCCCAAAGTATTTTCTACTGGAATGATTAACTCCTATATCTTGCAATACTGTGCATGTATTTATGCATCCAAATGTATTGAATGGAATTCAACATAGCAGTTAGTGACCCCCTGTGTGACCCCTGCAAATCCACTAAACCTATTCTGGACTTTCCCTGAGCCCTACATTGCAAATTTAGGGGGCACTGGGATGGGGGGAAGTCCTGTTGCACAAGTAGACCTTGTACCACACACACACAACTTACTGAATCCCACCCATTATTTTTCTCACTGCTATCCAGATGTTCAACCAGCTGAGTCTTCAGACAGTTGCTGTTAGTATCTTTGAATCCACTTTTACATAGTATAATTATTATTATTAATTAGAATTAGAATCTATATACCACCTTTCATTTCGAGAAGCAATATCAATGCAGTTTGGAAACAAAAACCAACAGCAAAATAACAAGAATGAAAACATTACAAAAGTACAGCTACGTGCAATTAAAATACATGTTAAAACAACTACATTAAAACATCCATAATCAAAGTTATTTAATAAACCTTTCTGAAAAATATCCAAATGTTGCACTACTGAGGGTTTTGATGAAGTCTTAATATATATTTACCTTTTCTCCTATACCAGATATTCTGAGGCACTCTCACACAGTCATAGGCCCGAGTTGAGAATATGGGACCTGTTTTCTTTCATTTGGAGGCCCCCACCCTAATCCCTAGGGGCAGTCAGTCACATACACTTGAATAGGTATGTTTGCTCATTCCCCAGCTGTATCACCAGCTGAAATACCCTTAACATGGACTGCAGGTGCTGGAATAAGTGAAACTAGCCAACCCTGACGAAGGTATAAAACTCCCATTATGATGATTCTTTTGTTTAGAGCCAGACTGTAGCTCATAACCCAAACTTTTATAGAAAACAGCAAGAAACAACTCAGGCAGAGCACTGGCAGGGATTGTGCTATATAGAATCATCATTCTCTCTATTAGCGAACTCAGGTGACTGAATGCCTATCAATTTGGAAGCAAAATGGGGCCACCCAAAAGTAAGGTAGTGGTTTCTGCATACTCAAGGGATTCTCTCGGTATGCAGAAGTACATACCATAACTCTGTAACATAACGCTGTAAAATAAATAAAATAAAAAATAGCCACCTCCCCACCGCCATGTCTTTGCACCATGTAACAGGAAAAGGACACACTTTCCCTTTTTCTGCTCTCCAGATCTACCACCATTCCCCACTATATAGCTATATAAGCAGACCCTATAAGTGTCCCTATTTTCCAGGGATAGTCCCAGAAGCTGTCCTCATTTCTGATTTGATCCCGGAATGTCCCACTTTTCCATAGGATGTCCCTGTTTTCATCAGGGAAATGTTGAGAGGTACGGAATTATGTGACCTCGTAGCCAAGGAGATAAATAACTATACTACCTTTAAAACCCATCTGAAGGCAGCCCTGTATAGGGAAGTTTGGTGTTTTTTTTTTAATGTTTAATGTTTCATTATGTTTTTATATTTGTTGGAAGCCACCTAAACTGGCTGGGGCAACCCAGTCAGATGGGTGGGGTATAAATAATAAAAGTTATTATTACTATTACTATTATTGTTATTATTAAATAGGACATCTCTATTTTAATCAGAGGAATGTTGGTGGGTATGTATAAGTCTCAGAACTAACAGATCTTAGCCAACTGTAACAGCAGGGACAGACCTTGGGGGATGAAAAATGGGAAAATATGTTCTTTCCCTGTTATTGGCTCTTAAAACTTCCCACCATGCCAGAACACAAATACAAGGCTTCTCTTCTAGGCTGGTGGAAGCCTTAGAAGGGATAACTCCTATTCTCATCTATCTCAGTCCAGTTAAGCCCAGATCTTACCCAAACACACATAAATCCCCAAAGGCCTGACAGAGTCCTGTTTTCCATTCTTCTTCACCAATATGAACACTGGAACCCTCATTCTCTCCTTTCAAACCATGTATGTCCATGCAGTCCCATTGGCAGAGAGTACAGGACTCCTGTATACATGGCAGATCCACTTGCGCTTCTCTGGATTGAGCGCTTATTGCTTCACGTGCTGTTGCATAACTAACTACATTATGTTCTAGCTTCATAGTGTGGATTCCTGTGCGAAAGCAGAGGGTAAAATAAGAATAATAGTATTTCAGCAAGTAGCAGTGCATTTATCTCGTTCAATCTCAAGGCACAATCTAAGGTTTTGACTGTTCCCCACTCCCTTTCTTCTTTCTAGTGATGGATTTGGGTTGGGAATTACTTTTAAATGTTGTATTCATAGCATCTTCTTACCTTTATTGTAATGGTTCCATTAAAAACTACCAGGATAGCAGCCAACCCCATAGTCAACAATTTCATTAGAGCTTCAGGGTCAGGAAGTGGTAGTTTGCAGACAGCATTTACAGAATTCTGTGGTGTATTGAAGCCTGTTTACTCCGTATTTAACTCCAGAGACATTGACAGGAGTATGATATCTGATGAGGATGGCCTTTAGATCATATGCCTCCCGTGTTGCCTTTTTGGGTGTTCCCTAGGGACCATGTTAGTTTTTCAACTTGTGACCTGTTGCTTTAGCCTTTGAAGCATTTTCTGAATGCCATTCATGCCTGTGCTGAACAGAATTAAGTCTTCTGGTGTGGGTGGGTGTGGGTGTCTGTGTGTGTATGCATTGAGAGTGATGTGTACTCTTTCCGCTAACCAGAAGGTTCCCATTTACGTCAATCAATGAAAAAGGTGTAAATTTAATCCATTTCCATGGTCAACTTGCTTCCTTCACCCCACTGCACAAGGACAACAACAGGTCAGTTCTAACCAGAAGGTTCCCATTTACGTCAATCAATGAAAAAGGTGTAAATTTAATCCATTTCCATGGTCAACTTGCTTCCTTCCCCCCACTGCACAAGGACAACAACAGGTCAGTTCGGGGGCTTGCCAGTTTATGTCAATCTCAGCCTTCATCCCAATCACATGGGAAAACTGCATATAGTTTGAGCAGCTCTGGACACGTTTCTCTCAACTTTGGAGCTGAGGAGGGCTCAGGAATCCCTGTACAGTTGTACCTTGGAAGTCGAAGTGGAATCGGTTCTGGAAGTCCATTCGACTTCCAAATCACGGCTTCTGATTGGCTGCAGGAAGCTCCTGCAGCCAATTGGAAGCCACAGAAGCCCTGCCGGACGTTTGGCTTCCAAAATAACATTCAAAAACCGGAACAGTCACTTCCGGGTTTTGATCGTTCGGTGGCCAAGACGTCTGAGTTCCAGGGTATTCGACAACCAAGGTACGACAGTACTGAATAACCCTTGATTCAGCAGGGGTCAAGCCAAAGGCTTGGCAGAACTAGTGGGTTTTAAGGAAGGATTTGAAGAGAAAGTGAGATGCATTATGCCAAATAGATGTTTGTGAGAGTTCTAGGCATAAAGGGACAGCAAGGGAGAAACAAAAGCCAGTAAGGGGGCAGAAGTCCTTTGGGCAGCTGAGGGTAGTGACACTGAAGGGTTAAAGGCCACAGAAAGGTATCTACTGAGATATGAGTTCAGAGAGGTAAGGAGTGTTAAAGGTAAGGATCAAAGAGCACTGGGACACTGCACCAGTTTCACTAAAGCAGGCATCCCCAAACTGCGGCCCTCCAGATATTTTGGTCTACAACTCCCATGATCCCTAGCTAACAGGACCAGTGGTCGGGGAAGATGGGAATTGTAGTCCAAAACATCTGGAGGGCTGAAGTTTGGGGATGCCTGCACTAGAGGGAATCCTCCATTTGCACTGGATCCAGGCAGTGGTGGAGCTTCATGCTCCAGCACCAGGGGTAGAGTGGGGCTGGTGCCTATTCTGGGGGTGGGGCGCACCTCCCGGAGGGGTGGGGCATGCATTCCGGGGTGGGGTGTGCCTCCCAGAGGGGCGGGGTGCACATTCCAGGGTTGTGCTGCGCCTCCCGGAGGGGCACAGCGTGCGTTCCGGGGGTGGGGCGCACCTCCCAGAGGGCTGTGGCACACGTTCCAGGGGAGGCGCGCACGTTTTGGGGGCGGGCGTCCGCGATGGCGCCCCTTGGAGCCCGCCGCTCAGGGCGGCCCGCCCCTACCGCCCCTATCTTCCTACACCCCTGGATCCAGGTATTGCAAGGAAGCTTTGGGTTCCTTCCAGATTATCTGGCTGTGATATGCAGTGCGTTCAAAGTTGAGAACATGCCTTTTTACAAACCTACAAATATTTAGCATGCTTTGCACATCTCCAAAACAAATACACTACACACCACTCCTCTGAATCCCTTGAATGTATATGATAATAACTGGAATATTCTTTTCAGCTTGAAAGAACTGCTTGTTTTTCTGATCAAGCTGTTTCTATCAACACATAATGTTTTCCTTTCTATTATGTCAATGGTCTGTGAACATAAAAGTGTGTAAAGTGGCATATACTGAAGGGATGAGTAATCTAGATGAAATTACTTTTTTACTTAAGCAATAGTGTGGAGAAGTGATAATATTGCATATGAAACAATGGCTCGCAGGTTCAGTAAACACCAATGTTCTGCTTCAGCAGTTACCTGAATCTGAATGAAAATGTTTTGCTTCTCAGCATTATTATCTGAAAAGAAAATGGTATGCAATATATCCTTTATGGGTCTCTGAGAGCGTCCCAGTGCCACATGGTAATTTCTCAAGTTTCCTGTTCTGCTTGAGGGATGTAGTCGTGACTCAGATTTGCTGTGGTGTAGCTGAATGTTTGATCTATAAACACCAGGAATGTGGTGTGAGAACAGATTGAGTTGGAACCTTCTGCATGTGGAAGGTGACATGCTCCAGAGGGTGCTTAATACAGGAAGTTGGGCTGCCATGGTTGCATAGGAAATGCAAAAGATATTCCTCAGTTTGCAGAAGGGGGAACTCGAGAACTGCTATAAATGAATCTTGCCTACTATGGCACTGGATGAACATTTCCTCCAATGCTCATGGCAAGTATTGGCAGCTACTTTTATTTTGTTCACCATTTTTTGGATCCAACTCACTGTTGTTTAGGATAGCCTGAACATTCACTTTAATTCAAATCTGAACATGTTGGTTGACAAGTATTTGGGTCGACAGTAAAATTTCATTTAGAAGACTGGCAATTCAGCTAGCCATTTTGTTTAAGAATTTGAAATGTCACTTTTTGGGAAATCCTATCTATTTAACCAGGCATTGTCAAATACACTTGTGACACCTGACATGGTGCATGTTGCTTTGTCAGAAGGAGAGCATGACAAGTCATCAGCCTCACTGCCAACTTTGAAGCTGCACAGGTGAGCAGGGATCATCCCAGCAGATAGGTGTGTGGCAATCCCTGTCCCTTTCCCAGCTCCATGAGCTGCGAGGAAGGCTGGGAGATGGGTCACACAGGAAAAAGAAGTCCCCCAAACAACTTGCAGGGCTTCCGTGCTCCAACTTGCTTGGGTGCCTGCTGCCAGAAGCTGCTTGGTTTATCTTCAAGCAGTGGCAATGGGGCAAGCCTAGCAATCAGGGGGCTTGCAGGGAGAGGGAAGGTTGGAAGGGCTGACAATGAAAGAAAATGGCTTAATCAGCAAGGCAGCAAAGATAATAGACTGTTGCTGCTGTACCCTCCAGAGGCAGATGGTTAGTGGTGGGCAAGCTGTGTTTTCATGGACCCTGCAAGATGCTTCTGAAGAGCCCTAGAAGATTTGCACATCACATGTGAAGGTGAAGCCAAAGGTCCAAATAGTCAAACAACCTTCTTCCCAAAGTGGGCAGCGAGAAGCTAACAATGCTATAGTCCTTTCTGTCCAGCAACTAATGTTCAAAGGCTCTGAATCTGACAAACAGAACACAGCTGGGAAAATGCTGCTTAGAGACATTTACAGTTGCCTAGAGACATAGACAGCAGATGCATCGCTCACGCACTAGATGTTTCTTTTGAGTTTCTTTTAGGCTTGCCAGTCTACCAGGTGGGGGACCTTGCTTGCTTGCATGCTTGCTTGCTTCTTTGGTTTTTCCTTAAGGCTAGATGACATATTTTGTATGTGTGTGTGCATATGTGGAAGACAGCAGAATTTGGAGCTGATTGGCAGAGTTTTTGTTTATTTTTGAGTAAAGTCAGCAGAATCTCTTTTTCTGCTGAGAGTTCATGCTGGAGCTGTGTGCTGCACATCCAACAAGGAGACAAATGGTTCACCTGAGCCCTAGTGCATCATTTCCAGTGCTGCTTTGTGAGAGACTTGCTGCATAGCCACCAGGTCTGGGGTGTATTGAGCTGCGAGAGGCAGGGTGGGTGATATGGCTCTGTAGCAGCAGCAGCAGTTATTATGAGGACTGATCTTGTTCACGTTTACTTGCACAGCTCCCTTAAAGGTAAAGGTACCTCTGACCGTGAAGTCCAGTCATGGACGACTCTGGGGTTGCGTGCTCATCTCGCTTTTACTGGCCGAGGAAGCCGGCGTTTGTCCACAGACAGCTTCCGGGTCATGTGGAGAACCAGAGCCGCACATGGAAATGCTGTTTACCTTCCCGCTGGAGCGGTACCTATTTATCTACTTGCACTTTGATGTGCTTTCGAACTGCTAGGTTGGCAGGAGCAGGGACCGAGCAATGGGGGCTCACCCTGTCGCGGGGATTCGAACCCCCGACCTTCTGATCGGCAAGCGCTAGGCTCTGTGGTTTAGACCACAGTGCCTTACCCTGCACTAAAACCCAAACATACACACACCCTATCAGATTTGTAGCCACAGATGGAAAAAATCTTTGCAGCTAGCTCTACTAGTGGCGGAGTCACATTTTGCTCTGTGACCTGTTCACGGCTCCTGCTTTTTTATTTTAAAGGCTTCTAGACCACCCTTCATGCAACATATTTTGGGGTGGTTATGTACAGCCATAAAAGTACAATATAATGCAAAACAATGCTACCTTTTGGCCCTGTCCAGGGGTCAAAAGATTTATGGCAAATGGTTGGCAACCTAATGCAAATTCAGGTATTTTTCTGCCAGATGTTGAGATGCAGATTCCACTATGATTGTTGCAATGCCTCATCACTCTATTCCTTAAAAAAAAACCATCACATGCTGAAAACAGTGCCAAGCTAAGGGGTTTAATGGCTTAAGTCCCTAAGTCTCTGGCAAGAGTTTGCAGTAGCCTATTTGAAATTAATTGTTGCAGAATATGGCATGCACTGGCACAGCATGCAGAAGGAACAATGAATGAGATGCCAAGAAGGTGCCATTGGTTGATCCACTGAGAACTGGCTGTTCTTTCACATTTGAACTGTGACTTTCAATCTCATGAAATAAGTGCTGGTAAACACCATTTGGAAAGTTTGTTTTGGCTTTTAATTTCCCCCAATGAATATATATATATCACTTCCATTGATATTATACATTGTTCTGAATCCAGCATTCCTGACTGCAAGGAAAATTCATAAGAGTATTTTGCTAATGAGGGTGCTTTACATGTCAGTCTCTTACTCAGTGGATTGAGGGCTCCCCACCTGAAACATAGTGGTAAGGAACATTGTCGCTAAGAGAACAAAAACTATCGCTGGGATAAAAGAGGAACAGGATTTCACATTGGGATAAATCTACTGTGTGCAAGTTGATTACATTATTACATTAGTGCAAGTAGATAAATAGGTACCGTTGTGGTAGGAAGGTTAATGGTGTTTCCGTGCGCTCTGGCTTCCATCACTGTACTTTTTTCTTGTAGGGAGGGACCAGTGCATACAGTGGCAGTTGCCACGCCAAGGTGCAGGGCTCTAGCAGCCCATGAATGCCTCATGCAGACACCATGAAGGCCTGGTACAGACACCAACCTTCCATTCTTTATAGTAGAGGCCTGGGCAGGAAGTTCAGTTGTTTCCAGTGGGAACTACTAATAGCTGTTTTAAGATTGTAGCCAAAGGTTTTCTGCAGTGCTTTAGATTCTCTCTCTGTGTGTGTGTGTGTGTGTAACACACCTGTGCTCAAAGATCTGTGCAGTGTGCCAATCTGCTACTGGGTTCAAGCTGCTGCTATTAGTACAGTTGTACCTTGCTTCTCGAACACAATGTGTTCCGGGGGTCTCTTCAACTCCTGGAACTGTTTGAAAACTAAGGTGCGGCTTCCTATAGGCTGCAGGAGCATCCTGCAGCCAATTGGAAGCTGTGCCAGACGTTCAGCTTCTGAAAATCATTTGAAAACCGGAACACTCACTTCTGGTTTTTGATCATTCAGGAGCTGAAATGTACGAGTTCCAAGGCGTTTGGCAACCAAGGTACAACTGTATACTAAGTCCTTAATAAATTGGGACCAGTTTACCTATGAGATGGCCTTACTTCACATGTGCAGTGAAGTGCTTCAGTCGGCGAAATTGGCACTACTACAGGCACCTTCGTTGTATTCCTTTCTCTGCCTGCTAAAACACTCTTGTTGAGGCAAGCCTACCCAGATGCTTAGAAACGCTTATGTGAATTTTAATCTGTTTTAATTTAACGTGTATGTTTTAAAGTACTGTAATATTTTCTTGATTTTCTTGTTTTATCTTTGTGTAAACGGCTTTAGGGGTGTTTTTTTTTACAGTCAAGTGGTGTATAAATTTTATGAAATAATATATAAACAAGCTACTTGGGGGCTGCAATATGATTTCTCCCATTCTTTAGTTTTTAGCAATTTATCTCCCCCAACCCTGCCTTCCTCTCTTCATTCAATTATCTACAACCTGCACATGTTATTAGTACAACATGCTCCACAAAGTATGGTAAAAATGAGCATTATGTGAAACAATTCTTAAACTCTGTCATTGAGAATGTGCATCTTTATATATTTTACTTCATCTCTGCATTGTAATTGACTTAAAATTGTCTGTCAGTTTATTTTGTCCAAAACTGTTAAAAACACAGTAGACTTTAGATAACAAGACAGAACTGAAAATAGTGCAATAAAATGTAATCCAAATTACTGCTTTTTCTTATTAGAGATTACCTTAGCAGGGCAGTCTCGAGCAGGTCGCACGCCCTGGCGCTGAGGGGTGGAGATTGTTCCGGCGCGCCCCGCCCTCACAGGGTGCAGCATGGCTTCTGCGCGGCTTTGCCGCGCAGCGCCCTGCCTACCGGCCCCGCGCCACTGGGAATCTACCTAGAGCCGGCCCTGTACCTTATATACAGTGAAACCTCGGTTTATGAATTTTCGGTTTACGAACGCCACAGACCCATCTGGAACAGATTAATTCACTTTCCATTACTTTCAATGGGAAAGTTCGCTTCAGTTTATGAACGCTTCAGTTTATGAACAGACTTCCGGAACCAATTACACCTATGCTTCGGGTTAAGTATGCTTCAGGTTGAGTACTCTGCGGACCCATCTGGAACGGATTAATCCACTTTCCATTACTTTCAATGGGAAAGTTCGCTTCAGTTTATGAACGCTTCAGTTTATGAACAGACTTCCGGAACCAATTGTGTTCATAAATCGAGGTACCACTGTACAGATGTTCAACTCAAAAGTGAAGATTAGCCAAGCAATCTCCCTTTCCCCATGACAAAATTTATTCTGTTGATGAACAAAAATCATTTTCATGTTGCTAATATGCATTGTCAATTTTCATCTGGTAAAATAAAACAAGTTCACAGAGTCAGTGAACAGGGGAAACAGTATTTCCTTGAATGTTAAGGCAAGAACTACCCAGTACATGTGTCTGAGTGGGATTGGCTCATTAAAAACCACCAGATGAAAAGCAACAATGCAGGAACAGCCATCTAGCCACACATACAAGAGCATGGTGCTAGCAATTGCAACTAAGATTTCTCTCAAATTGATTGTTATCTTGTCCCAGTGTTGCCAGCTGCATGCCATTAAAGGCATCCCTGGACCATTTTGTGAGGCAGAGATGGAGGAAAGCAGTAGCAATGTTCACACAGCTTTCAAGTAGATTGTCAGACTAATGTCACTTTGGAGAAAGAGAGAGTATTATGCACAAGTGTGCTTCTCTTGGAGAGGTGTCCATTGGCACAGTGGGCCGCAGGTCAGAGAGTAGCTAGTGTGATGTTAGTTTCTATCCTTCTGAAGTTGTCTTTGGAAGGATAATAAAAGGATAATATATGTGTCAATGAAGTAAGGACTTCATTGACATGTGTATTATCTTATGTTTTCATCCTTAGTTATGGTTTATTATTATTTGGGGCTGTTATATCAGAAATAGGGGGACCCAGGTGGCGCTGTGGGCAAATCCACAGAGTCTAGGGCTTGCTGATCAGAAGGTCGGCGGTTCGAATCCCTGCAGCGGGGTGAGCTCCTGTTGCTCGGTCCCAGCTCCTGCCAACCTAGCAGTTCGAAAGCACATCAAAGTGCAAGTAGATAAATAGGGACCGCTCCGGCGGGAAGGTAAACGGCGTTTCCGTGCGCTGCTCTGGTTCGCCAGAAGCAGCTTTGTCATGCTGGCCACATGACCCGGAAGCTGTCTGCGGACAAACGCCGGCTCCCTCGGCCTATAGAGCGAGATGAGCGCCACAACCCCAGAGTCGGACACGACTGGACCTGATGGTCAGGGGCCCCTTTACCTTTACCTTTATATCAGAAATAGCATGTTACGAAGAGCCGAACATGACTAAACGACTAAACAACAACAACAATCCCTGAAAATGGTGGCATGGGTGGCGCTGTGGGTTAAACCACAGAGCCTAGGGCTTGCCGATCAGAAGGTCGGCGGTTCGAATCCCTGCAACGGGGTGAACTCCCATTGCTTGGTCCCTGCTCCTGCCAACCCAGCAGTTTGAAAGCCTGAAGTGCAAGTAGATAAATAGGTACCGCTCTGGCAGGAAGGTAAATGGCGTTTCCGTGCGCTGCTCTGGTTCGCCAGAAGCGGCTTAGTCATGCTGGCCACATGACCTGGAAGCTGTACGCCGGCTCCCTCGGCCAGTAAAGCAAGATGAGCGCCGCAACCCAGGAGTCGCCTGCAACTGGACCTAATTGTCAGGGGTCCCTTTACCCTTTAACTTTACCCCTGAAAAATATTCACAGCTGTTTTTAAGATTCATAATCAACTGGAGTTGAAAAATTCCTGGGCATCTGCTTGGGCCCAGATAATGGTCTGAAGTAGAGATAGATGCGTACAGAATTCTCCACATCCAAATTTCTCCACGGATTTTGGAATCCCAAATTAACTAGTCTTGATTGTGGAATGATTCCAATGAGTTAGCGGTCCACCATTCTTTGGGTTTTGATCTGTTGGCTTTGTACCGACTTAATAATGTGCAGTCTGCTGCTCTTTTCAGTTTCTTCTCTTTATTTGTAACTTTACCTCAGATTGCTGATGTTCAGAGGCACATCATGCCTTGATGAAGCAAAGTGCCAAAAAGGGAATCTTGATGCATACAATTGTGCCATGATTCCTTTTTGTGCAGTATTTCATCATTGGGTTATCAGACATACTCACTGAAATTGGCACACCCATCCCAAAAATCTGCCAAGATACTTCACAAACAAAATAAGAGAACAGGGAATGTAGAAAATGCAATTCACTAAAGCAGTAGGAAACAAAAATAAATAAAATAATAGCAACACTTGAAACTGCAACTTTCAAGATGCAAACCTTAATTAAAAAGCAGATCAAGATATTCAGAACACATTTAAAAACAACCAGAGAGGAAGCCAAGCACAACTCCTCGAATCCCATAAAGATGGGGTATGTATAGACAACGAGAGAAAGGCAGAAAGCTACAGTAAAAGCGGTGGGTCTTAGGACCCCAGGATTCCTATGAATCGTATATCTCACTTCACTCATTGGCTGAAAGGCAGGAGTAGCCAAGAAATTGCCTAGGCTTGGTCTAGTAATCTGCCTGGATCCAAGACCACCTGGGGACAACCCTCTGGACTTTTTGGAAAACTAGCTAGCTAAATAAAATGCTCTTAGCACTCCAACAATAAAATGCTGTTAGCACTCCAACTGTTTCTTTGTACAGCATCTCAGAGGCGTTTAAACCCTGGGGAATGTAGGAGCAGGACTGCAGGAGTATGCAAGGCCTTTGGAGAGTAGACGGACGCCATGTTTACCACCAGAGACTAAATATATATTATTAGTGTACCCTTGTAAAGAAGCTAACTATGGTATGACTGATCCAAATTTAATTTAGAACATTCATTTAAAAATGTGTGCTGCTTCCTTAGATTATCTGAAAGGCATGAACTCAGAAAATAGCATCAAGCTCTCCTTCCTAATGGCATTGTTGAGTGATGTAATTACTGTTCTTTTTAAAGTAGATAAACTGCTGATGACTTTAGCAATAAAAATTGGTTTTTTAAGACTTTGTGGGACTTATTCAAATAATTGACTGCAATTTTTTATTCATACTAATTTTCAAAAACAAATAAAATAATTACATGTATCTGTATATATAATTTCCTCATAATGCAAGAGGATAAGTAAGTTGATTTGCCTAAATATAAGCTTGTGTGTGTCTATCTGAATGTTAATTGTGTGATTACCCTGAATTCCTATGATGATTGACCACATAGGAGCCATCTTCCTGAGGCTGAGGTCCCTTCAGCATCCTCAATAAAATATTTGATGGGCATTGGCATTCAAATGGTGGGCGTGCACTGCATCTTGTGCGGAGTGGGGCTTACCGGCCCCCCAATATTGACCCCATGCTGCTATTAAGCTGCTTCCTAAGTTTTAGGGTGGGGTGGGAGGCAATATTCATCAGAATTATGGGAGTGATAGGGAAGGTTTAAAACAGGCTTCCTCAACCTCGGCCCTCCAGGGGTTTTTGGCCTACAACTGCCATGATCCCTAGCTAGCAGGACCAGTGGTCAGGGATGATGGGAATTGTAGTTAATCCAGAATGCAGCAGCTAGACTGGTGACCAGGGCAGTCTGGAACAGGTCGGGCGCCCTGGCGCTTAGCCACGGAGATCGCTCCAGCGCCCCCGCCCTCGCAGCGTCCTGCCTGGCTTCCACGCGGCTTCATTGCGCAGCACCCCACCTCCCAGCCCGGCGCCCTGGCGCCCCGCAACACCAGGACCTTACCTAAAGCCGGCCCTGCTGGTGACTGGGAGTGGCTGCCGAGCCCACATAACACCGGTCCTAAGAGACCTACATTGGCTCCCAGTACATTTCTGAGCACAGTTCAAAGTGTTGGTGCTGACCTTTAAAGCCCTAAACGGCCTCGGTCCTGTATACCTGAAGGAGCGTCTCCACCCCCATCGTTTAGCCCGGACACTGAGATCCAGCGCTGAGGGCCTTCTGGCGGTTCCCTCGTTGCGAGAAGCCAAGTTGCAGGGAACCAGGCAGAGGGCCTTCTTGGTGGTGGCGCCCGCCCTGTGGAATGCCCTCCCATCAGAGGTCAAGGACATAAACAACTACCTGACATTTAGAAAACACCTAAAGGCCACCCTATTTAGGGAAGTTTTTAATCTGTGATATTTTAATGTATTTTGGTATTTGTTGGAAGCTGCCCAGAGTGGTGGGGGAAACCCAGCCAGATGGGCGGGGTATAAATAAATAAATAAATAAATAAATAAATAATAGTCTCAAAACGTCTGGAGGGTCAAGGTTGAGGAAGCCTGGTTTAAAACTTTGATCCACTCCGCATTGCTCATTTGCTGGGGAACAGCTGAGTGGTGAAAAGGAGCTTGGACTGCCATAATCTTTAGTGGCGCTCCACCCCTTCTTCCATCAGATCAGCAGGGCAGGTACCATATTGAAGGCCTTTGTTAGATTAGGAAGCGGAGCAGAATCAGTTCAGGAAGGGCAAATTGCGCATATTGCCTATAAAATGTAAACAAAATGCACTCAAGATCCCAGTTAAAAGGGATTCAGGAAATCCGCCTCATCCAAGAGCACCTGGATCTGGTTGCTGGCTACATCCTATATAATAAAGTGCAAGTGTCTCTGTGTCCAGTATTCCCTGTGTCCCTGGGTTTGTGCTACTGCACATGTGCCCCACGGACACAGGGATTGGACGCTGAGACTTCACACACACACACACACACACACACACACATGCACGCTCTCCCCACCCCTCTGCCTACCGTTTCCCTCGCAGTCCTCAGAAGAATCACGACCTTCTCCTGGGTGCCCGCTGGCCAGCTGGGCTCAACGGAGCGCCCCAACGAAGCAGCGGCCGTGGGAGGAGCCAGCCATCCCCCCACGCACCGCCGCCGTCGAAAAAGGCCGAATGTACTAGCGCCCGTTTAGTAAACGAGCTGAATGACACTAGTACTCAATAAATTTGCAGAGAAAGGGGACATTTGCAGCTGGTTTATAATTACAGTATTCAGGTCTTCCTGCTCCAAAGAGAAATTATTAAGGAATGGTTTTTCTACCTCTTCCCTCAGGTGACCTGTTTTCTTTAAAAAAACAAACAAAAAACTGTTCGTCAGTATATTGCTTATGGGATGTTTTATTCAAATATGAATTTCTTTAAATATTATCAGGGAAATAGCATGAACCCATACAGCTTGTGGCCACTACACTAGTGGCAACATGACTTGTGATCTACAGCACTCACAATCCTGTGCTTAAACAGCACAGTGCTTAAACTCCTGCCCGCTGGTGGATTTTGTGACACTTATGTATCTTTTCTGCTAGGAAAGCAGGATTGCTGTGCCAACAGAAGGGGGTTTAGAAGTTATTTTTACCCCACACAACAGATGCAACTTAGAGATAGATTTGAAGCTTATTACTATTGTTAATAATTGAGTTCTATTTTTTTTAATAACAAAAATACATGCCCAAATCATGTATACACCTAACCAGCCTGATTCCAGGTTTCTTTCCATATTTTTTAAGTGCTTCATTCCATTTCCCAGTGTGAGGCGCTGGTAATTCCTTACCAATAGGCATAGAAAGGGGATGCTGTATAGTGCAATTGGGGGGGGGAATCTCAGAACCAAGAAAAGCACTATATTTCTGTAGACAAAACTTTGTTATCTAATTGCAGGTTTTATAACGGGATTGATTTATGATCTCTGGTGTACCTTCTCTATTCACGCCACCCACTCAGACTATCCAGCTGGGGACTATCTGGAAAAATCCCTGGGGAAGTTTGCGATGGGAATTGGTAATCAATTTTCTACCTGCCAGGCAAGATACATTTGCTCTGCCCACATTTACTCTTCAGTCTCCTTCCTGCAGAAAGTCTCCATAAGTACCAAAGGGAGGGAATACAAATATAATGGGGTTTACAAATCAATCTCTTCTATTGTTGTTAGAGCTGGGAGCTGAATGTCAATGACAGGCCAAGGGAGTATTTGTCGAAGACTATAACTCTTTCCTAAGAAGATTTTTTTTCAAGAATCATTGCTGTTGGGATGACATGTAGTCATCGAAGAATCTTTCTGTGGGGCTACAAGCTGTAAACTGGGAGAAGGGGTGTGCACAGGTCAATCAGGAGAGCGAGATCAATATTCTTCCCCTTAGGAGCACATTTAACGTATAAATTGTGGAAGCTGTACACATGCCCCAGTTCATGTTATGCTACTTTAATTCTCAAGTTAGACTGTAGGATAGAAGTGTGAGGTTCATTGGGGCAGATACAGAATACAAAGGATACTTCACCATTAAAAAAATCAACTTTAGGTTAATGCAATACTGACTTGATTAGGAACATATTTTGTAACGAGTACATTGCAGCCATCTGATAGGCATGGAATTAAATGTTAACACTTGACACAGGGTTGCCATCATCATCATATCAAATTCTGTCCCCTCTTTCCAACAATATTTAATCAAACTTGTGATAAAATCATATGCTCTTTTCTTCCCTAGCCTGAATAGAAAAAGAGAAGCATACTATATAATGACATCATAATATCTATGGGAAGAGGGAGGAGACTTCATGTGGGTTTGTCATTTTTGGTTTCATTCCCATGAGAATTACATGTCCAGGTCCCAAAAGTCCATTTATATTCCTGCATTGTAGGGGGTTGGACTAGATGAGCCTTAGCACCCCTTCCAACTCTACAATTCTATGATAACGGTAAAATGCAGATTGTGGATTTACCTGTCCCTTATATTGCAGAGGCATAACTTTTATAGGCATTTTTGCATGTTTAGTCACCACTTTAAAGAAGAAATGTTTTGTTAGTTTTAATTATTATTTTTTGAGGGGGAAAATGCACGTGAGAAAATCCATAGTTCAGTGGAGGGCAGGGGGCTTGGCATTTGCATACCAAACGGAATCTTAGAAGTGGTATTGCCATCGCAATGGAGGCGCTTCTAAGATGCCATCTGCAGAGCTTTGATAAGCACTTTTATTAAAAATAATTTAAAGAGTTTTAAAAGCAGGGACAGGTATTCAGTTTATCAAAATACTTGTATTTTAGTAATCAATTAACTGGATAAGGCTGCAGTCTTATACCTACTTACCGTATTGGCCCAAATATAAGCCACACCCGCAAACAAACCACACCTTTAAAATTCGGCTTCTTGGGAGCCGCGGATGGGACAAGTGCTGTCGCCCCATGCTGCTTTCTGGGGGAGAGCCACGCTCCCCCTCTCTCCCCCCATAGCCCAGGGGAGGCTTGGGAGCGGCGGGCGGTGCACGGTTGCCCAGGCTGCTTTCTTTTCACAATCGGAAAATTTGGGGGAAAAAGTGTGGCTTATATTTGGGCCAATATGGTAACCTAGGTGTATGTCTCATAAAATTCAGTGGCACTCATAAATGTTGTACCGCAAGTGTGTAGTGAATATACCTAGTACAAAATATGGTCCCAGTTAAATCCTGTCACATGAGACTCAAAAGAGGCTTTGTGGGGTGAGCGGGTGTCTCCTCCTCCTCCTCCTCCCTGAATTGATTAGTGGCCTGAATGTAAAACATATATGTTTATATAAGTATACAAAGCATACAAAAATATCCATATATCAGTAGCCATTACTCATTCATATTAAGATGTCACAAAATATTTGTTCTCATTTCTGAAAAATAAAAATTATGTTTCCAAAAGTAATTGACACCAACATTGAGGCTTTATAGGCATTGTTAATGGAAAATCTGAGGGCTCCCTTGGACAAAACAAGACTCCAGCCAAGAATACCAGAGCAAAACGGCAGCCAGTAGGCTTGGTCTTTATTAAAGAATAATACTACCGCGGCAGGACCCCACCTGCATCAGTGTGAAGCAAGGTGAAGGTCCAGAACAAGCGAGAACCTCTACTTTTATCGGTTTTCCCCACCCCCAAGAAACACCCACAAAATACATCATTGCTACATCGTAACTATGTCACTAGTACATCATAAAATGGGAGGGTCTTAGCACCTTGCCACATATCTTGGTCCTCCTCCCACCCCTCCCAGGTGTGAATTCCTGAACACAAAGAGAAATTAACAGTTTTCTGAGAGTTGATCACTGTCCTTTGTTCAAGTTCGGGCTGAATCCATTCCTGGAGGAGTCTTCTATTGTGAATGAGATAGCTAGCAGTCTGGCATTATTGATGGGAAAATGTCTGGTTGGCAGAGCCTCCTGCCTACATGTTGTAAGGCCTAGAGGATTATGGCTCCCAAGTCCCCCCTTCGATAGTCTTTAATCCATAGAGCAGAATATAAGTGGAATGGTGCGAGTCCGACTTACGGCTGATTTTATATGAATTTAAACAGAAATGCACAGAGGCGGCAAAGGAAAAAAGCACTTTCTCTTTAGGTTTTATAATGCGATTAGATTGGTCACGGTCTATTACATTTCAGAAGCAATTTATTAATCATGTGGAAATGTGTGTGTGTGTGTTTCAGTGGGGTGGGGAAAATTCCTACAACAGCATTAATATTAATATTAATACTAATATTTCTGCTTCACATTATTTATACATGGGATCCAAAGTCTCTCACATTTGGATTTAAAACCTGCCAGAGCTTGAGTCACCTAGGCCCCTACAGATGAACAAATTTATTTTGGCATAATTTTTCATGGCCATCCCCTTTATCATGATTCTTATGAAGTAGACTCCAGTCTACAAAAGCTTATGCCATAATAAACATGTTAGTCTTTAAGATGCTGTAAGGCCATTTGTTGTTTTGGCTATGTGTGTCTAACACAGGCTTTCTCTCTGGAATTAGCTAGAATGTGGATTTAGAAAATGCATTCAGAATTGCAGATATTTTTTGCATTTCCTTGAGAGAGGTTCAAGTGCAATTTAAACATTTAATAGGGAAATTCTTACTGTATATTCTGGAGGAAGGGTTACCTATGTGAAGATGCTCTTGGCGCTTTGTTACTGACAGGGGATAATGTGTATAATGGATGCTTCAACAGAAAAAAGATGTCTGAGTCAGATCTAGCAACTCTGATATACAGTGGAACCTCGGTTTATGAACACCTCGGTTTATGAATTTTCGGTTTATGAACGCCACTGACCTATCTGGAACGGATTAATTCATTTTCCATTACTTTCAATGGGAAAGTTCGCTTCAGTTTATGAACGCTTCAGTTCATGAACAGACTTCCGGAACCAATTACACCCATGCTTCAGTTTATGAACGCTTCAGTTTAAGTACTCTGCGGACCCATCTGGAACGGATTAATCCACTTTCCATTACTTTCAATGGGAAAGTTCGCTTCAGTTTATGAACGCTTCAGTTTAAGTACCCCTGGAACAGATTAATCCACTTTCCATTACTTTCAATGGGAAAGTTCGCTTCAGTTTATGAACGCTTCAGTTTATGAACAGACTTCCAGAACCAATTGTGTTCATAAACCGAGGTACCACTGTAATAAGGTCGTACCTTTGGCAAAGCTCATTCCTTGTAAATATAGCTGAAGCCCTTCTCATCCTACCCCTGCCTGCAAATATTACTAATCTTATATAAAAAAATGTTTTACTTTCCCTCTAACATTTCTGCAGTTGGTTGCTGGAGCGGGACCATCCCAGCTGCCCTCAGTTTTTATTTACATGAAATTAAGTCAGAGCTCTATAGTTCTCTACCACCAATAGAAAGTAAAGCTGAAGAAAATGGGTGGAATGCGCCAACACAGTTATGTAGGTGAAAATCCTGTTTGGGAGAAGGAAATATGAATTTGCAGGAAGTTTTTTCCCCAGAATGTAACTTATGCTGAACTAGCCATAGTTATAGCACACATTTAATAGAGGAGAATAGTATCTATAATGAAATGTGCTATAAGGGTTAGTAGCACATATTGCCTGGTGTTATTTAGTGCTGGGGTAAAGCGGTCTCAGAACATTTGCCAGGGATGCCAAAGGGATAAATAGAATTCAAAAGAGAAATTACAAAAAAGATCCCTTGATAACTAAACAGTGATCATAAATTGGAATGTATATGCAAATGAAGTAAATAATTAAAAACTCCAAGAGGAGCGTTGACTAGGTAGTTGATGTCTGGCAATTACAAAAGCTGCATTTTTAATATGCATACATCTCAGGAGCCAGTAAAAATTAGCTGCTGCCAGGCTAATGGACTTGCCTTTCATCCAAGGCAGAATTTTAATGAGAGTATTATTTATAGAGTGGCGGAAGAGAGCACTCAAGCACAATCTTGTGAGATGTTTGGCTTTGGTATTCCCCTTGCCTATTTCTTTAACCTGTGGCTCTTAGAGGCAAGACTTGTATATTATGTCTGTGAAGGTGCAAGGATCATCCACTGGCCACTTTCACATATAATGCTAAACAAGTGGCGTGAGACCTGTGAGACCTGGTCTTGTGTGCTCCCTGCTCTTCCCACACAACTGGAAGGAGGACTTTGATCAAACTGTTCATCAAACTGTAATATTTCCTTAAATAGTCCAAAATGGGTTTCCGTTCTTCCACAAAGATTCCATCCAGGGGCGTCGCAATGGGGGGCGATACGCCCCGGGTTCCACTCTGAGGGGGTGCAACTTGGCGCCCCCACCCCCGCGACTCCCAAGCCGAGCCTCCAGGCTCACGGTAAAAAGTCCGCGCCAAACACGCAGTCACCGGGGGCGAGGCGCCACGACACCTTGGGCGGCTCAGTGTGGTGGGCTTTCTACCTGGAGTTTGTAGCTGGAGGCACAGGGGGCGGCGATACCCTGCCACGTAATGACACATGCGTCGTTATGTAGCGAAGCCCCCCCCCCCAGTGAGAGCCAGTGTGGTGTAGTGGTTAAGAGCATAGACTCGTAATCTGGGGAACTGGGTTCCCGTCTCCGCTCCTCCACATGCAGCTGCTGGGTGACCTTGGGCTAGTCACACTTCTTTGAAGTCTCTCAGCCCCACCCACCTCACAGGGTGTCTGTTGTGGGGGAGGAAGGGAAAGGAGAATGTTAGCCGCTTTGAGACTCCTTCGGGTAGTGATAAAGCGGGATATCAAATCCAAACTCTTCTTCTTCTTCTTCTTCCCCCCGGGTGCATGCAATTTGCCCCGGGTGTTGCGGCGCTTCGCTACGCCCCTCTCATTTTGGCTGTTAAATTTGCCATTCACAGAGTTGGAAGGGAACCACCAGGGTCATCTAGTCCAACATTAGGAATCTTTTGCCCAACATGGGGCTTGAAACCACAACCCTGAGATTAAGAGTCTTGTGCTTTACTGACTGAGGTTTGTTTATTTTCCCCGTTTTCTTTTCCCAAGCAGAGATAATGTGTAAGCGTGGTGTCAGATCCCTAAAAAAAGGTCAACAACTCTGGGAGGGATCTTTGCACCACGGCACTGGATATGCTTAAGACATATGCCTGAGTCCAGGGGGACATTTGGGTGGCGGACATAGTCCGTCTCCGACTTTCCGCTTATCTAGCTGTTCACTCTTGGCTGGCCTATGGTGGAGCCCAGGGTCAGCGCTAGTCAAACCAGAGCCTATGCAACCACTCACTTTCTGTAATCAATAAAGTTGTGGCCTAAATTCTGCCAAAAACCAAAACCAAAATTTGAGTCAAGTGTGAATTTATTTAGGTCTGAACACGCAAATGGCTTGCCGAGTGGGTGGCTGACCTGGAAGTCCTTTCTTATCTCATTTCAGTAAGTCTAGGCCTATTCTGCTTTAAAAAAAAAAAAGTGGAAGCTTCCACTTTGTTTCAGATATGGTTCCTCTGTTACTAAAACTCACAGCTAATCTTATATTTGCAAGGATGGAATGTTTGGGAGAAACGATCACATGATATCAGTTTCTTATTGTCAGTTTTCTATATTACAGACCAGTCTTTACAATCACCAAGGGCAGATTATTCATCAAAAGAAGCCCCCAGAGGTTTTGCTTGCATTGAAAAGTGTTTTAAATAATACCCTATATAAAAATGTACGAAGGGGCCCCTAGATCTAGATTTATGCTTCACTGAACACTTTTTTGACCTTCATGGCTAAATTGTAGACACAAAAGCAGTTTTGAAAGCTTTAGTACATGCATAGCTGAAATGTTTCCTCCGCAGTAGCAGTAATGTGATTCTATTAAACATATCCACAGCTGAAGCTATTTAGAGCTGTTTAGGACCCCCGCAGGCGCTAACATTAAAAAATGAGAGTGATTAGGATTCATTTGCATATTAAAATGATTTTAATTAAACACAGATTTTGCAAATGTTTTAAAAGCTATGATCTATCTCTTGCAGGCTGGCTTGGTTATTTATATGATCTAATAAGGGCTTTAGCTATTGTTAATGAGCCCTCTGTTCCTTAACCTGTATCAATGAGACTATTTTTCTAACAATGACTGAGCATAGTCCCCCCCCCGTCAATCCGTAAATTGTCAGCCACCCAAAATGATGTGTATTTTTCCCCCACAGAAATAATATATGAAATTATAAAGTTATTAGCAAATGGAAATAAGAATGTCAAGAAACAGGTGTATATGAAGGCAAGCAGTTTGGGCTTAGCTGTGATGGAAATGGTCAGCCTGTTGTCTGAGCTGTGACACTTTAGAGTGTGGGGGTTCACATTACTGAATGCTCCTCAACAGAAAAACAACTTTCAAAACAAAACAAAACAAAACCCAGCAAACATGTTCCTATTCTAGTGTCTCCCTGATATGCTAGTTTTTTATATATACTGTACAGTACAAGGATATTTTAACATAAGAACATTCTACCATACAATTCTGCACCTCCAGTTTAAAGTGGCACAGTCTATACATGTTTATGTCTTTTCTAAAAACACAAAAATATTGTTATTATTATTGCAAATCTGGTGAAACCAAGAAAAAGAGAGAACCGAAACATTATATGGTCAATACTTACTAGCATTGGGGTCATTCCATGTCAGTTCAACGCGGTCATGTCACCCACCATCTCGGATTTTGATGAAACTTCGTGTACACCCTTTCCTTATGGTTGAAAGAAACCCCCTTAAATTTTCCCCCTCTACCTCAAACGGTTTTAATTTTATAGCACCTCAAAATTTCATGAAATCTGCATTTCTGTCCCTCTTGAGATCCTCAGCCTTGTGTACATTTTATTTATTTTCTCCATAACCAATGATCAGATCTCTCTGAAATTGACAGAAAGATAGAATGTGATCTAAAATATGTTTTATAACTTTATTTTTTATTTATTAATGGGAATTATGAGAGAGATTGGGGATTGCATAAAGAAATTGGCTACTTTCATGTTATTTACTGAAATATAAAGGGTATTTAGTTGAAACCTGTGCTTGAGTCACCTGAGAAATGTGTGCTTGAATGACTGTATGTGGAAGCCTTGTGCTATCCCTGAGATGCTAATTTTAACAATTGCATTAATAATTAGTTCAGCTTGAAACAGTGGGTAGGCATACAAAATTTCACAGACACACAGCGGAGTTCTAGCAAATATTTCATTGCCATTCATAATTAAAGTTTTATTTTAAAAAATAAATCTTAATTTGGTTTTTGTTTATTATTAATGTTGCTACATTTGCTAGATCGCAGTTGTATGGATTTGATCTAACAGTCTGATATGCACTTTCCAAACCACTGATATTTTGCGTGTGCAAGTAAAACATTAATGTGCCCTGCCAGTGTGTCCACCATTTAACTGCAGGTTAAACCATGGACTTAACTTTAGGCCTATGAATAAAATCCTGGCTATGTAGTACACTCTTCATCACATCAAAAAATATCCACATGTAAGTCTGACTACATATTAAGAACTATGAAGCCCCTCAGCTCACTGCCCCCGAGAGGCTGGTAGAGAATGGTGGAGAGAGCTGGAGAATTACTGGCCACTACATACAGTCATCTCCTATGTGCTTTCCAGTGATCCTCTATATATGTTTACTCAGAAGTAAATGAGGTTCAGTAGGACTTTGCAAAGGGCTTTGGGGGTGTGCAATAAGTGTGTACAGTATAATGTTGCAACTTCCATAGCATGTTTTTTTTTTAAGAATTTGGGGTGAGGAGGACTAGGAATAATTTGCTGCTATGGAAAAATAAGATCTACATGGATGAACAGCAGGTGGAGGACTGTTAGCCTTCACCATGTTAGAACTTATATAACTCTATATAACTCTTAATCATTTAAGAGAAAGAACTGTGTTTATGTGAAACCTCTGCTTGAGACCCTGGGAAGAATTGTCAAATGGAGTAGACCAAGCATGTCCAACAGGTAGATCGTGATCTACCGGTAGATCACTAGACATCTGCAGTAGATCACTGGTAGATCATTGGCTCCCCTCAAAGAAGCTGAACAACTGTGGCTCCCCTAAGAAAAGCTCGAAATTTTACCTCCTCCTTGAAAAAAACTCAACAAATTTGGCCAGAAACCCCCCCCATGGGCCTTCCTCCTCCCAATGGGCCTTCCTCCTCCCTAAAAAAAGCTCAACAACTTTTGACCTGATCACTGCCAGTTTTTAACTCTGTGAGTAGATCGCAGTCTCTTGGGAGTTGGCCACCCCTGGAGTAGACAATATGCTGGGCTGGATGGACTGAGAATCTGGCGGAGTTGGGGAAAATTGCATGTTTGTTTGTTTTTCCATTTTAAAGTGCTGTCTGGGGAATAGGGCTACTTAACGTACTAAGCTTTTCTGACTGCTGAGTTTCTTATCCTAGTTTTTGTTATTGTTAAACTTTCTGTCTTGGTTAGAATTTGAAGAGTCCTGCAGTACTAAGTAGATGAAGCAGTCCTCCTGTCTGGTCAAGTACCATCTTTTTAAAGAGTTTTAGAAGCTGCAGTACTTGAAATGCAAGTGTTGATAGAAGACGACAACATATTTCACTTTAATCTGGAGAACAAAGCTGAACTGAGAAGCTTTTTCAACTTCCTAATTCATGAAACATTTATCTCGCTATCAGGTTATATTATAATACCACAGATGTGGCTTGTCAGCATTTCTCTTATAAATTGTTGTTTTTGAGGCTTTAAATGAGAGCCTTAAAGGCTCACTTAAATTACTTTCACGTACTTTCAGTATGTTGGCCTACGAACATGGTTTATCCCCCACCCCCACCCCAATTCCTAATTAAGGAAAGAACAGTTGGGATCTTTTTCGTTTGGTGGCACACGCAGAGCAATAACTCTGTTCATGCTGTGTTCAATGAGAGTTCAAAGGCCAAAGCATTATAGAGCGGAGAACCCATTGAGAACTGGAATAGTTTATGAAGACTGGAGGAGAGCTAATGCATTCCCTGTAGTTTAAAAAGGCAAGCAGAAAGACCAAGGGTTAGTCTGGCTGGTCTGAGAAATACAATACTAAACACCAAAAAAAAAGAAAGAAAATGGGCTGGGATAATAATAATAATAATAATAATAATAATAATAATAATAATAATATACCACCTTTCATCATAAGATCTCAGGGTGGTTCATAGAATAAAATACTATGGATACTAGCTGGAAATTTTTAAAATTGTTTACATTTATTAAGACTAAACCTTGCAAGACTAGTGCAATTCCCTTCAATTAAAGAAACAATCACTTTCAGTAGGGTTGCTGCAACTAAAGCTTCAGAGCAAATTTGGCTTCCCTTTTGTGACCTTCATATAGAAGACATCACATGCAATGTAGGCCTAGTTCTTAGGGGCAGTCAGTCTCTGCCTGGGCTGTACCATTTCAGATTGCAGATGGAGACTCACGTTACTGAATGTTCCTCCATATCTTCAAAATCCATCTCCAAATAGGAAATGACAGTGCCAGAGAAAAGGAAAGGTTAGAAACCTGTTCCCTGCTGCTACCCCAATGGTGTAAGAGGAGATAGGAAATTCTTTGTGGAGCTGCTCTGGGGATTTTCTGTGGATAGATACGGTATTCAAAATTGCCCTTAAATATTTACAAAGAAGCAGTCTTTTGTATTTATCCAAACAGAGTAGTTTAAAGGTGCATGTTAATTTACAGTGATACTTTGATTACAATGAAAAAGAATAATGAAAACCCTATTGCTTCAGCTGTGAAAATGCAATGTGGACCATGACTTAGGCTGACCAAATGTTAACAAATAATATAGTTACCCACAGAAGACCTGTCCTCGGATAAATATTCAGCAACATGCTACATACCTTCTAATATTTTCTCACCTAATTTAATACTTCTACCAGTATCTACTCTCAGGTGCATATATAATCACTTTTGTTTCCTAGCTATTAGTTCCAAAATAATGGTTATTTAATTTAATTTTTACTGGGATCTTCTGGTTTTAATTTGATTAGATCTGTGAAAGGTTCTACTTTCAGAGACTAAGACTTGTATACAATTCGTATAGATGAGTGTATATAATGATGATGATTTGCAATTAATTATTATTTTTGTTTTATGACTAGAGATTAGTGATACTCTGGCTAATAAGCCATACTGTTTTTTGAAAAGAGAGGGAGGGAGAAAGAAAGAAAGGAAATGAAAATGACTTATCTGGTTTTCTGAGCTAGTCCAACTTCAGCAGTCACCCACCATCTCTCCCTCACCTACATAGCCCCCATTCCTAAACTTCCCATTTCCTTGTTCCTTTTCAACTGAACTGTGAAGAAATCATTAGCTCAGAAAGCTTTTTTCTTTAAAATGTCATTTTTTTTACCATCCAGATGGCTTAGCTCTCCATTACAAAAGGAACTCCTCCTCACCTACAAAGCATCTGACATGTATCTGGTCAGGAAAACCTCCTTAATTGTTCTGTCTAGCAGGGAAGGAACATTCAATTCCTTTCTCCCTGCTCCGGTTTTTCTTGAGAGAGTGTCAGATGCTCAAGCACCTTCTCAGGTGTAACTGGTGGCCGTGACAGACAGACATACTCCTCATCTTTCTCCTCTCTCTTCACACAAAGTTTAAACGAGGAAACATTTCTTATAGTGTTGCAGAAATTTATGTATTGGGGGGGTTGCCCCTCCAGCAGTTATCATGCACATTCTGCCCACTACTAAAATCAGCACAATCACTTTTGTGATTTGTCCCCACAAAACACTTCACCACAGTTTCTTCCTATCTATTCCAAGGGCCTCCGCTGCACAGTACCAAATGTAACAATTCACTGATAAATGTATCTATGTGCTGGCTCACTGGGAAAACTTCAGAAATTCATATAGACATGTGAGCTCAGCTACTCATCCGGATACCTGAGTGCCAGACAGGTAGCCATTCCAGAAATAGCAAACCCAGATGAAGACAAAAGGGTGTGGTTAACTTGGCTGGGAAACAGGGAAATGTAAATATCTCTTTGGTTTCACTTGATGGGTTTGTGGTGGAGGGCAAGGGGAGGAATGGGGCATGGTCCAGGATGCTCAGATTACTGTCACCAGACCTCCCCTTTCATGATGTAATGATGTATTAGTGATGTAGTTGGGGGGGGGGGTGTAACATGGGACGCGGGTGGCTCTGTGGGCTTGCCGATCAGAAGGTCGGCGGTTCGAATCCCTGTGACGGGGTGAGCTCCCATTGCTCGGTCCCAGCTCCGCCAACCTAGCAGTTCAAAAGCACGTCAAAGTGCAAGTAGATAAATAGGTACCACTCTGGCGGGAAGGTAAACGGCTTTTCCATACACTGCTCTGGTTTGCGAGAAGTGGCTTAGTCATGCTGGCCTCCATCTAGTTGCAGGTTGTATATATGTATAAATAAAACCATGTATCATAGAGACACTACAGTCTGTGCCTTTGAAGAAAACACAAATCCTGGAGCCCCTGGGATCTCACTCCAATTGGTGATGGTGTGGTGTTTAACTCTAGAAATTATGCAGCCACAACTGCCTTTCACTTTTTCCTCTAAACTAAATAGTCCCAAATGCTGTAACCTTTCTTCATCCCCTTGATCCTTTTAGTTGCCCTTTTCTGTTGTTGTTCCCCAACTGGCATACAGTGGGATTCTGCTTCTGGGCATGAAGATTCCAGCTAGCAATCATGCCTAATAGCAACGAATACCTTGCCTTCCACGAATCTGTCTAGTCCCCCTTCAAAGCCATCCAAGTTAATTTGTGAAGCCAGGCATCCATGGCACTATAAGGACCTATTTCCAGAATTTTGATTTAGGTTTATATCTAATAGTTTCTAAGATATTTGGATAAAAAAGCAACAAGCCAAAAATATTGTTCCAAAGCACACTAGTTATATATATTTGGTTCCAAAAGGTTCATTATCAATGATTAAATGTCAATGCACTTAGAAGTATGATGGAAATAGTATGACCTAACTACATCTCCAGATTTAATTCAGGCTTGGAGCTGAAAAGAAATGGACGGCACCCTTAAGAGAATTGAATTGTAAGGTTTGCATAGATTAGTAGCCCTATCAATAGCTAGGGGTTATTATAAATTTCTTTCTTTTCATATGTAAATCTACATCTAATGCAAAATGGTGCTTTTGCAAATTAGCTTTGAGAATATTCCTTGGCAAGGTCTAATGTTGCCCCAAGTTAAATTTATAAACTTGATTAGTCAGGAACACTAAAAAAAAAATGATAGAATCTATATAATGGAAAGGAGGTTCTTTTAACCCTACTATTTCATCATTTATTTATTTTTTGATGAGGATAGTTGTTAAATCAACTGTCTAATTGAATAGCAGGTGTAATTACAATAGTAAGAGGTAGAACTCGACTTCTTTAAAGTCAATTCAAATGATGCACATTCAGGAAATGCTCTTGGGGTTTTGTATTGGAAAGAGCAGATAACCCTGTTGAAACCCTTGTCTTACTGTGGGACAGTGAGATGCATCAGGCTTTTGAAACATTCATCGCTGAGCTTTCTGTCTAGCAGTGTGGAGCCTGTTTTGCTCTTTGGCATACCTGTGAACTTAGGGAGATGAAACAAGCACAGGTGGTGAAAGTGAAACCCACACTGCAAAGCCAACCAAACATGAATGAGAGCACACAATCTTACCTCCTGTGTGGGGCTGGGGAAGTAGTCTGTCTTCACTGCCTTCTCAATTGGCCACCCAGAGTTGGCCGGACACCCACAATGTTGGGTGGAACCTGGTGTGCCTGTCTTCTGCCATCTTTGGCTGGTGAAACAGTTAAAGCCATTTCTGGGCCAGGATGACCTGACCACTTTCATCCATCTGCTAAGACTACTACAATGCGCTCTATCTGGGGATACCTCTGAGTATGGCTCTGTGCACCACTGCAGCTGGTGCAAAATGCAGTGGCAGAATATTGCTATTGCAATAGAATATTGCTATTGCAATATTGCAATAGAATATTGCTATTGCATTATGCCACTGCTGAAAGACTGGCTGCCAATTAGCTTATGGGCTAAGTTCATGGTGCTGGTTCTAGTGTAAAAAATACAGCTTGGGATCAGGATACCTAAAAGACAATCTCACCCTTTAAATTTGCAGTCAATCACTATGTTCTTTAGGAGAGGGCCTACTGCAGGAACCATCTCATTAAGAAGTCCATTCATGTACCCTTTGGAACTCCCTCCCATTACATATCAGGAAGGTGCCATCCTTACTGTCTTTTCCATGCCTGTTGAAGACATTCCTCTTCCAAGAAGCCCTATAAGTGGAGACTTTTAGCCCACATTTTATCCCCATTGGACTGAAATTCCATTTATATAAGTTTTTATTGTTAAATTGGTTCAGGATGTTTTATGGGTGAGTCACACGATAAATAAATAAATAACCAATAAACAAATAAATAGCATTACACATGGTTTACAAGGCTGAGGTTTTTCACAAGATCAACTAAGAAAACCAGAATTCCAATAGCCATTGCCATCTTGACTTCTACCAAACTAAATTAAGGACTGTACATTATAGTGGAGTGGGAGATTTTATATACAGGTACTATAAAATATCTAGATAAGTATGACTTTTGCCGTTAGAGTTGCTAAGATCATATCATTTTTGCAGTTCCCTTTCCATTCTTTGTGTCTATTTCCTAAGGAGCAAAACCAAACAGCAGTATATGTTGGAGAAATGATGGGAGTTAAGAGTTAACAGCAGGAAGATAAATGAGCTGTATACTCATCTCTACCAGTACCTTGGCTATCCCCTTCACTTCAATTAACAAGATTAGCTTTACTCCATAAATTACATGATTATTCCTATCAAGTAGCTAATGCTAGATTTATAGCAATGTACTCCTCATAAAATAATGGTTATTTTCCCCTTAAAGATATATATACTTAACTTTAGCTTCTCTTAATTACATGTATATTATTCATCATTGTTCCAACCCAATTCTTTCCTGTTTTTTTAAAGTAAATATATGACTTTGGTTGTACACAGTATGCAAGTTACTTGAACAGTTGCCATTGACTATCTTTAATGAGGAACAATGTGCAGCATGCTTAGGATCCAAACTAATCTGCAAAATAGCAATTTAGAAAAAATCTGCTGTTGTTCAGAAAAAATGTATACCCATATTTGCAGATAGGTGTTCAAAACATGCAGTGTCACTTTATTATTATTATTATTATTATTATTATTATTATTATTATTATTATTAAATTGTTATTCCATTTTCCTTTCAATTATTACAAATATCGCATAACCATAACATTCCATAACAAGTGGTAGAAAAATTGTGCTGAATGCTCACTGTAGGCTGTTTGAAGATGTATGAGGTGGTAGTGAAAAAGACGACAAAAATTCTCTTCTCTAGTAATTTTGGTGTGGGACAGTTTGGTTATAAGGAGTAGCTTCACCAAAGAGAAACACTTCCTCATCAGAACTGCCTGGTGAACGTCAGTCAGGGTTTTGCAACAACACCAAGCCCTTCAAGACAGGGCCAGGTTTAGGTTTGATGCAGCCCTAAGCTATTGAAGATAATGGGGCCCTTTATATGTCCAGCTGTCCTTTGTCAAAAACAAACTGTCACTGTTTTTTTGTGTTGAATATAAGCTAGATGGTAATTTATGGACCTAATAGGTATCTAAAGCCATTTGCACATATTCCCATGCAACCAGTCCATGCAGAATGTAAGCACCCCATATATAGAAATGAGCAAACCAATGATATTTTAGGGAGCAGGTGAGCAGGCGGGTCTCATTACTTACGTATATCATAGGAGCCTACACAAAACAAAACAAAACACTTTTGTTGCATGTAGGTTTTATTTTATTTGTTTTTATCTTATATTCTGGAAATGTACATCCATTTTTTTCCTTTAAATTTTTAGGGGGTCCCCAAGAGAGTGGGGCCCCAAGCTATAGTTTGTTTAGCTTATACATAAATCCGGCACTTCAAGACGATATCCTCTGCAGTATAAGGTGACTTTTCTGAGGAGATGATGTAGGAACCCAGCTACTACCATCTTTTGCTACCTGATCCCCCCCCCCTCCGGCCAAAAGGAATATGATCAAATTGCTTAAGGTCTGGCAACTAGAAAGGGGAAGAGTTGGTTGGTACGGTACACAAGGTTGGTACACAAGGATAACATATTACCAGTTTGCACACACACCCATTCATCTAGCTGAAACAGCACAAAATAAAACTCAACAAGTTTATAAAGAAGTTATACAGCACATGTGATTGTCTGATTTGTTATTCTGATTTTTGTGTGTTTTCTTTTTAAAGGGGCTGTGTGCTCAGACCTTCTGTGGTCACATGCATTCCTGCAACCATGCCACATTCAACATGAAGGTAAGTTCTAAACCCTAAAGTAAATAGTAACCTCGGGTAGAATATATCTATGAATGACACTACAGCTGAATATGTCATGTGCCCAGCCTCCAAGATTCTATAGGAATAGAGGAATGGAATGTCATATGTTCTCCACATTGCATGACCCGATGCAAAAGAAGGCAGCACTCCTCAATATGTAATAATTGTGTAAAGGTAAAGGTAAAGGGACCCCTGACTCATCTCGCATTATTGGCCGAGGGAGCCAGCATATAGCTTCCATGTGAGGGACAGGGGATATCGCGAAGTCCCTCCCCTCCTAAGTTCAAGCCAATCCCCGAGCACAGGGGGAAGCAGAGAGAGTTCCGATTCCAGTGGGGAAGCAGGAAGTCGTGTCCGAGGCTCAGGCAAGGTAGAGGAGCCAGGGTCCCAGGTGGGACAGGAAGGGGCGAATAAGGGCGGGAGACCCATCCCCCCAACTCCGGAATTACGCAGAAAGAGGAGGGGAAAGAGGATGGGTCTGCCAAAGCTTTTGTGTTGGAGAAAGACGCGCCAAAAGCCATTAGGAGGTTCTGAAACCGACTGACAACATCACTCCGTGTAAATAGCAATGACTTGAGCACTGTAAATACGCAGCACCAATAAAAGAATAAAATGCAGAGCTGCGTAGCGTCGTTACTCTGAAGTAGTCCACTCCGGCCACTGTGACAGCAACCTCCTAATCCTTTTTGGGCTACTTTGGAGTTGCCGGGATGAGCGTGTCAGAGGCGGAGAAATGGCGGCAGATCGCGGAGCAAGCCCAGCAAGAACTGCAGCAGCTGTCGCTGCAGGCGCAGGGGGAATTGAAGGCAGCTAAAGAGGAGACTAAGAAGGTCCAGGACGACCGGCTACAACTTGCGGAACAGGTGAGAGCGCTTCAGGAAAAAGAGCAGCAATTAAGGGCGGTGGCGGTAGACCTCCAAAACAAGCTGGATGCAGAGAAAAACAAGGCGGGAGGGGCACCCCAAGTCCAAGTGCTGCCAGGAAGGAGAGCCGGGACCCTAGTAAGCAAGTTCAATGGAGACCCGAGGGAATTTCAGGGCTTTGAGACTGAGATTGTGTATGCTCTTGAGCTGCACCACGATGAGTTCCCTGATGATGAGCACAGGGTAGCGTTTATTGTGGAGCACCTTACCGGGGCAGCCAGGGAGTGGCTAAGACCGTTAATTGCAACAAGGAATCCTTGCATGAAGAATGTCAAACTATTTCTAGAAGGTTTGAAAACGATGTATTCGTCCGATAGTCATATGGATCAGACTAAGGAGGAACTTCATAATTTACGCCAAGGAAATATGACAGTTCGCGCGTATTGGGCGAAATTCACCATGCTGGTGCACAGATTGGGGTGGGAACTTGAGTCCCCCCCAATGCAAGCGGCGTTCTACTTGGGGTTGCATGAGGAGGTGAAGGATGAGCTCTCGAGAGGTCCAAAGCCCAGTAATATGGATCAGCTGAGCAAAGCGGCTCTGGCGGTGGGGGTGAGACAGGAATCCCGGTGGAGCGACAAGCAAGCAACGCGCGCAAAGCGGGCTTGGTTCCCACGGTTGCAGGAGAAGCCACTCCCCCAACAACCCTTTCAAGCCACGCCTGGGGCCAGTCAGGACCAGGAACCCATGCAGATTGATAGCGCGCGCGCGGGGGCTTTTCAAACCCCAGCGGCGCCAAGACGCAAGGAGGGAAGGGGTGGGAATTGCTTTCTCTGCAACTCCCCCCAGCATCTCGTCAGAGACTGCCCACATCGCAGGGAGTGGCAAGGAAAGGCGGGAACGGTTGTGCCCTCCCCCACTGACGCAGCACCACAGCAGGGAAACGGGAAAGCCTGGCTGCAGGAGACAAGGGGCGGCAGCCAGGCACAGTCAGCAGACAACAGCCCCAGCCCACCCACCCGCACAGAGAGGAGCAGAGCCAGCCCACCCCTCCCAGAGCAGGAGTGGTTCTAGAAGTGACGCTCACGCTTCCAAATGGCTATCCCCTGACAGTCCTCGCCCTAATTGACAGTGGGGCGTCAGCGAACTTCTTCTCGAGAAACTTTGCAGAAGAGCACCAGATCCAGCTTCTGCAGCTGGATTTTCCTCTGCACGTGGCAACCATTGACGGCAGAGAGCTGCTGGGAGGGGCCATCACGCATCAAACCCCCCCCATGAGAATGACGGTTGGAAGGCACTCAGAGACACTGGCATTCAACGTCACCACCATCTCAGACCCCCCCATCGTTTTGGGCATGAGCTGGCTGGCGCGCCATGACCCCTCCATAAGTTGGCACCAGAGATGCATCACTTTTGGATCGGACTTTTGCCTGGAACATTGCATGCAGCACCAACCAGGGGAGGGGCCTCCGATAGCCACGGTGGCCACCATGCACGTCAAAGGGGGTGAAGCGATACCCAAGCCGTACTGGGACCTGCAGGAGGTCTTCAGCGAAGCGGAGTCCGACCACCTACCCCCACACAGGCCTTTTGACTGCCAGATCAACCTGGTGCCAGGGGCAACGATACCCCCAGCCAAGCTGTACGCCATGTCAGATCAGGAACTGGAGGATCTGCGTGCTTTCATCGACAAGAACCTCAAGCGGGGGTTCATCAGAGAAAGCAAGGCAGCAGGGGGCAGCCCGGTCTTCTGGGTGGACAAGAAAGACACGCAACAGCGCCGTCTTGTGGTGGATTTTAGACGGCTGAATTCAGTGACAGAGCCAGTGGCTTTCCCCATGCCCAGAGTGGATGATCTCCTGACAGCGGCACGCAGGGGCAAGATTTTCACCAAGCTAGACCTGAGGGGGGCGTACAACTTGATCAGGATCCGGGAAGGCGATGAATGGAAGACCACGATGTTCACGCCTCTGGGCTCTTTTGAATATCTGGTGATGCCCTTCGGGTTGCAAGGGGGCTCAGCATGCTTCCAGGCCTTCATGCACCACGTCCTGGGGTCCCTCCTCTTCAGGAAATGCTTGGTCTTCCTGGATGACATCCTTATTTACTCCAACGACCCAGTGCAGCACGTGAAAGATGTCAGGGAGGTGTTGCAGCGCCTGAAGGAGAACCACCTGTATGTGAAGCTGGAGAAGTGCAAGTTTCACACCAAGGAGGTGGACTTCCTGGGCTACAAGCTGTCAGACAAGGGGCTGGCGATGGACAAGGACAAGGTGCAGGCCATCCTGGACTGGCACAGCCCCAGGACTCGCAAAGATGCCCAACGCCTACTAGGCTTCGCCAACTTCTACAGGAAGTTCATCAAGAACTTCTCTCGCATTACGGCTCCCATCACTGACTGCCTGAGAGGCAAGCAGAAGTTCAGGTGGACACCAGAGGCGCAAGCAGCGTTCGAAAGCCTCAAGAGGGTGTTCGCCTCAGACCAGAACCTGTTCCACGTGGTTCAGGACGCGCCCCTACGCGTGGAGACAGATGCTTCTGATAAAGCTGTGGGCGCCATTTTGTTGCAACTGGACGCCAACCGAGAGTGGAGACCCTGTGCCTTCTTCTCCAGGAAATTGACTCAGCCAGAGCGAAACTACACAGTGTTTGATCGGGAACTTCTGGCGATCCACGCTGCGTTCCAGCACTGGAGACACTTCCTGGTGGGCGCCAAGCACCCCATCCAGGTGTGCACAGACCACAAGAACCTGGAGTTCTGGAGAACTGCCAGGGTGCTCAACCAGCGGCAGATACGGTGGGCAGAGTTCTTCTCGAACTTCAACTTCTCCATACACTACATCCCGGGAGAGCAGAATGTCAGGGCGGATGCCCTCTCCCGCAAGCCAGAATACATGGAGGAGGAGGCGCCACCGGCACCCAGGCACATTTTCCCCCCGTCAGCATGGTCCTGCGGAGCAGCAGTGGTGAGCGAGGCAGAACTCACAGCACTGACGGCAGCGGATGAATTTGCCAACCGCATCTGCAGAGAACTGAGAAGGGGGGGGGAGCAGGCAAAAGACTTTGCAGAACGCAGGGGGCTGCTTTTCTACAAGGGTGCACTGTACCTGCCCACCACCCAGCTTAGACGTACGGTCCTCAAGCAGATGCACGACAACCCAACGGCGGGTCATTTTGGGAGGGACAAAACCACTCACCTAGTCATGAGACACTTCTGGTGGCCAGGGGTGCGGGAAGATGTTCGAGACTATGTACGGGGCTGTGACACCTGCCAGCGGGCAAAGGTGGTCAGAGCAGCGCCACCGGGATTGCTGGAGCCCTTAGCCACGCCACACAGGCCGTGGGAAGTGGTGTCCATGGACTTCATCACAGATCTGCCTTCTTCCAGGGGCAAGACCGCAGTGTTGGTGGTGGTGGACCTCATGTCCAAAATGTGCCACTTTATACCGTGTGCCAGGGCGGTCTCGGCAGAAGAGACAGCCAAACTGTTTGTGGATCACGTATTCAGACTGCATGGATTACCCTTAAGGGTTATTTCGGATCGTGGCCGCCAATTTGTTTCCAGGTTCTGGCGGCGGCTCATGAACCTCCTGCAGGTGGAGGTCAGCTTGTCGACGGCTAGACACCCGCAGACCAATGGACAGGCGGAGAGGGTCAACGCCATTCTGCAGCAGTACCTGAGATGCTACGTCAGCCAGAGGCAAACGGACTGGGTGGATCGCCTGCCACTGGCAGAATTTGCCTACAACAATGCGGTGCACGTCTCCACAGGGGTGTCGCCCTTTAAGGCCAATTACGGGCGTGACCTCAGATCTTTCCCTGAGAGGGAGGGGGAGGAGGAGGAGGAGGGCCCACAGGCTGAGGATTGGGCAGAGGAACTGGAGACGGTGCACCAGCAGCTCAGAGAACACTTGGAGAGAGCCAAGGAAGCGTACAAGAGGGGGGCAGATCGCCACAGGCGACCGGGGGAGGTCATTAGGGTGGGGGACAAAGTTTGGTTGTCCTCGGAGGGCCTTCCCATCAGAGGGCGATGCAAAAAGCTGGCGCCCAGAAGGTTGGGCCCCTTCACGGTCACGCAACAGGTCAACCCGGTGGCATACAGGCTGGCACTGCCAGAGGACATGAGGGTGCACCCAGTGTTTCATAGATCGCTGCTGTCACCGTACAGGGAAAGCAGCAGGCTCCGAGACAGCGAACAAACCCCTGAGGGAGGGGGGGAGAGGGAAGGCAGGGAGCAACTCAATGAGGCCACAGCCATCCTGGATTCAAGGTGGGGGGTGGGGGGCCTGGAGTACCTCATGGCATGGGAGGATGCTCCACCGTCCCAGAATGAATGGGTCCCAGCCACTCAGATACAGGAGGAATTCCTGGTAGAAGAATTTCACGCCCTTTTTCCCCATAGACCCAAGCCCTGGCACATGGAAAGGGAGGGGGAGGGGGAGGAAGCACGGGAGAGCAGTTCACCATGGCGCTGGGAAGCGGAGTTTGAGGAACCAGAGGATGAGGTATGGGTGTCACCGAGATCCACCCAGTCAGAGGAAGGAGCAGATTGGCAGAACATTTTTACCCCCACCAGCTCTGACGCCACAGACTTTTTGGGATTCCCGTCCTCCCAGGCGGAAGGGGGGGGCTTGCAGGACTGGGGGGAGGTGTTCACACCAACGGGCTCGGAAAGCACTGAGTTCTTAGGCTTCCAGTCGTCACCGACACCTGGGGGGGACCTGGGGAGGGGTGAAGGAGAGCTTGGGAGGGGGGTGGATGTGAGGGACAGGGGATATCGCGAAGTCCCTCCCCTCCTAAGTTCAAGCCAATCCCCGAGCACAGGGGGAAGCAGAGAGAGTTCCGATTCCAGTGGGGAAGCAGGAAGTCGTGTCCGAGGCTCAGGCAAGGTAGAGGAGCCAGGGTCCCAGGTGGGACAGGAAGGGGCGAATAAGGGCGGGAGACCCATCCCCCCAACTCCGGAATTACGCAGAAAGAGGAGGGGAAAGAGGATGGGTCTGCCAAAGCTTTTGTGTTGGAGAAAGACGCGCCAAAAGCCATTAGGAGGTTCTGAAACCGACTGACAACATCACTCCGTGTAAATAGCAATGACTTGAGCACTGTAAATACGCAGCACCAATAAAAGAATAAAATGCAGAGCTGCGTAGCGTCGTTACTCTGAAGTAGTCCACTCCGGCCACTGTGACATTCCAGGTCATGTGGCCAGCATGACAAAGCCGCTTCTGGCGAACCAGAGCAGCACATGGAAACGCCGTTTACCTTCCCGCTGTAGCGGTTCCTATTCATCTACTTGCATTTTGACGTGCTTTTGAACTGCTAGGTTGGCAGGAGCTGGGACCGAGCAACGGGAGCTCACCCCATCACAGGGATTCGAACCGCTGACCTTCTGATCAGCAAGCCCTAGGCTCAGTGGTTTAACCCACAGCGCCACCTGGGTCCCCATAATTGTGTAGGAGACGGAATTTCAGCAGAATTGACTTCCATTACAAGAGCTACACCTGCTGAAATTTTCTTGTCTACACAAGTATTTTAGGCATATGAGCCCTGCCTTGTTTTGCATCTGGCCACCTGATCTCCAGGTCATCCGGTTTTCAGGTCAGTATTCATGGTTTTAGGGAGTGGTTCGGTGGGTATTCCCCTCCCTGGAAAGAGTGTTGAGCCTACCTTTTTCATAGCTATTCACAGGTATTTGTATCCCTACTGTTTTCCTACTCTGTTCCTCGGACCATTTGTTCCATTCTTCCCAAAGTCATCTGAAGCAGAGGTCACACTCCAGAAGGGATTATTTCACTACACTGTGTAGCAACTCATATTTATCTATATGTCAGTGTCACTAGGGATAAAATAAAAAAATTCCTTCAGTAGCACCTTAAAGACCAACTAAGTTTTTATTTTGGTATGAGCTTTCGTGTGCATGCACACTTCGTCAGATACACTGAAACAGAATCCACCAGACCCTTATGTATATTCAGAGGGTGGGGGTGATGGGAATGGGTGATGGGCTGATAGCAGTGGTAAACCTGTTGATGACTGTTAACGACTGTTAACGACTGCAATTGGTCTTGGGGGGGGGGAAGCAAGGGCTGAGGTGCTAAGGAAAGCTTATAATGAGATAAGAATCCTATGTCTTTGTTCATTCCAGGTGGCTCCATGGTTTTAAGGTTGCTAATGAGTTCTAGGGATAAAGAAAGCCCCTTAGAATTAGACCTGACCACTATCATAAATGGATAGTTTTGCAGACCTTCTGCTTCTGCATTAATATCCCCCCTGCAGAGAGAGAGAGAGAGAGAGAGAGAGAGAGAGAGAGAGAGAGAGAGAGAGAGAGAGAGAGAAGTGCCACTTCTGATGAACCTTTTCGTGAGATAGCATTCCCCTTTGGCTCAGCACTAAAACAGCTATTTTAATATCACATTCTTTAAAACCAGTGTTTAACTGACAGGTGCCCTGGGGGCACCTACCCCCTTACTGTGTTCTCTGTTAATGTTTCTTTGGGTCAAATTTCTTAAAGTATTTCACCCCCAAACCCAGAGCAAAGCAGAAGGGGAGGGTGAAATATTTAACAGGGAGGAAGGGGCAATTACAATTCCACTGCAGCAGTCAAGCTTCTTACCTCTTTCCCCCTGACTATATATATATATATATATATATATATATATATATATATATATATATATATATGTATTAACTTCCTGGTACTTAGGTGGCAACAGAATTGTTGAGTTCAGAAGCAAATAATACTGGCAACTCCCCAGTGGCGTAGCTGGGGGAAGCTAATAAACAGGTGTTGTCTTCTCAGCAAGGTCACTCATTTCTTTGTGGAGTCAACAGAACCTAGAAGGCTTGATGTGCCTCTTCCCACAGACCCATGCACAATTATTATTGCTTATTGTTTATTATATGATTTGCATCCCACCCTTCCTGCTGAAGGAGCCCATTAAGACATTCTCAAGTGAGATACCAACTTTCCCCCTGCAGAGTATCCTTCATGACCTAACATGATTAAATGAAGCAAGCTTTTGTATGCTGATGATTTTGCAGATTAGCATATTATTTTGATAAAGAATATTGCATCTGGCATTAAACGCTGCGTTGGAATCATGGCTTGACATCCTCAGTAACTTAATTAGAAAAGATGGAAACTGCCAGTAGAGGGTTGATTAAACAGAGTGAGGGGTGCAATTTTAGAAGCTGTAATTACAGTTATATAAATTAATCGCAGATACATGGAAGGCAGGCAGCTGAACTGTAGGTGCACACACATCAAATTATTCAAGCTGGGTTTTTTTCATTCTAAAAGCTGCAATGCTGTATATACTTACACTGAAGTCCATTCCCTTGAAATATGTTTGACTTCTGAATAAATATGCTTCGGATTTAGATGCAAGACTGCTTTTCAAATGCATGCGCTTACTCAGTATTCACAGGAGGAGGCAGAATGGCCAAATAAATGGTCATGTGTTCATCTTTGATATATTTATTTTTTTTAGTTTGTGGTTTCAGCATAACAGCACATGCAATTGCCTCATTGCATGCCTTTTATTTTACAACTGATCTTATGTTTTTGAGAGTGACACAGGATAATCCTCTCCACTGAAGCCCATTTGCCACAGGCTTCAGAGGAGTTAGCTAGAGTTGCCATATTTTAAAAAGTGAAAATCCGGATATGGGTTGCCATGCATCCGGGTTTTCCTAGACTTTTTTTTTCCAATTTCTGGAAATTCCCCCCAGATGCAATTTCCAGAGGACAAATCCCATACTGAATATTTATGGGAAAACCTGGAAGTATGGCAGCCCTAGAGTTAGCATTTGTCTAGTGGTGGTAATGTCCAAATAATAGTGTATGGAAGGCCCAGTAAGGCGGATATAGAATTTTTTTGGCCCTTCAGATATTGCTTGAACTACAGTTCCCATCAGCCCTGATCATTGGGCATATGTGCTAGACCTGGTGAGCAGGGGCGTAGGAAGGGGGGCGAGGGGCATCTGCCCCAGGTTCCATCATGGAGGGGGTGGCAAATTATCAAGGAACAATTACTGCCCTACTAGGTTCATAAAAAACTTTAAAAAAGAAAAAGCCTGCTCCAAAGTTCTTATCTTACTGTACTAGGGATTATGTAGCTATATATGAAATTTCATGCATATCAGTTAATATCTTGACCCTCCTCCATGAAAATAGCTTTTTTTCTTGGCTGTTTTCCTATGTCGTGAAGGCTGAAATTTCAATTCAGTGGAGCAGGGTCACCATCCCAAGTAGGATAAAATGGGCGGACTTTGGTATTCTTTTGTCCTCCCCTCTCCCAATGTCTTTCTATCTGAGCTGGCTCCCTGTTACGTTACATGTGCGCGCCTGACAAATCTGCCCCATTGTCATAATTTATCTTTTTACCCACCTCCAGTCTCCATTGTTGTGTGTCCTGGCTGAGGGAAAAAACAGAAGACGGATGGCCATTGGTAAGGGATGGTCTAGTTGAGATTCCTGCATTGCCCCAGGGGTTTGGCTAGATGACCCTCAGGGGTCCCTTCCAACTCTACAATTCTCTGGCGCAGGCTTGTGCAGAGCTCTAGGTACAAGTTGGATGCAAGGGGTGCATAGGATTGCAGCCCATCTTATGCACCGTCGGCTCGGGAATAAGTCCCACTGATCATGAGGAGACTAGATTGCTGCTGTGCAGTCCTGTTTTTTAAATAAATGTTTTCCTTTTCAGATAATACAGAGCATGGTGAAATCACAATAAATAAAACCTCCCCTTCAGTAGTTTCTTCCTTTCTTTCTTTTTAAAATAATTTTTATTGGTTTTATAACACATATAACAGAAAGAAATTTTGTTGTTGTTGTTCAGTCGTTTAGTCGTGTCCGACTCTTCGTGACCCCATGGACCATAGCACGCCAGGCACTCCTGTCTTGCACTGCCTCCCGTAGTTTGGTCAAACTCATGTTCGTAGCTTCGAGAACACTGTCCAACCATCTTGTCCTCTGTCGTCCCCTTCTCCTAGTGCCCTCAATCTTTCCCAACATCAGGGTCTTTCCCAAGGATTCTTCTCTTCTCATGAGGTGGCCAAAGTATTGGAGCCTCAGCTTCACGATCTGTCCTTCCAGGGAGCACTCAGGGCTGATTTCCTTAAGAATGGATAGGTTTGATCTTCTAGCAGTCCATGGGACTCTCAAGAGTCTCCTCCAGCACCATAATTCAAAAGCATCAATTCTTCGGCGATCAGCCTTCTTTATGGTCCAGCTCTCACTTCCATACATCACTACTGGGAAAACCATAGCTTTAACTATACGGACCTTTGTCGGCAAGGTGATGTCTCTGCTTTTTAATACAGAGCATGGTGAAATCACAATAAATAAAACCTCCCCTTCAGTAGTTTCTTTCTTTCTTTCTTTTTAAAATAATTTTTATTGGTTTTATAACACATATAACAGAAAGAAATACAAAACAAAAATAGAAAATTCACAAGAAAAAAGAAAAGAAAAATACAACAAGAAAAAATGAAAAAATATATAAGAAAGAAAAAAATTCATTTAACATTTACTAATGTAATTCTTAAACCTGTGACTTCCCCCCCCCCATCCACGTTTCTATTAGTAACTATTACAGCGCTCTCATCTTCATCACTCTTTACTTTTTCTAAAACCAAACTCCTTATAACTATTAACAACCAAATTCTTGCTATAAATCTATGCATATAAACTTTAAATCTTATATTCTAAAATCATAAACCTAACTCCTTTCTTCTTTAAACTCTTGCTTCTATAGCTTCTTTGTACTTCCACTACCCTTATTGTCCATTTTTTATCTTATAGTTCTGTGAGGGACAAGGGATACAGGGAAGTCCCTCCCATCTTAAGTTCCAGCCCATCCCCAAGCGCTGGAGAGAGTAAGGAGAGCTCTGCCTCCAGCGGAGAGTCAGGAAGTGGTGTCCGAGGCTCAGGCAAGGTTGTGGAGCCCATGCCGCAGGTGGGACAGGAAGTTGGACGCACGGGGGGGAGGCCAATCCCCCCAACTCCCGAATTGCGACGCAAACGTAGGGGGAAGAGGTTGGGTCTGCCAAAGCTTTGGTGCTGGAAGAAAACGCGCCAATCGCCATTCGGAGGTTCTGACACCTCACCTTAAGGATGCATTTTTACTGCTCTGAACACTGTAAATAATCAGCACTTAATAAAAGCCTTAAAAGACCATGCTGGAGTCGTTACTCTAGAGTAGCCATATCAGGCCCTCTGACAGCAACCTCCGAATCTTTTTTTGGCTACTTCGGAGTGCAGCGATGAGCGCTCAAGAGGCTGAGCATTGGAGGCTGGAGGCCGAAGCAGCGAAGCAGGAGCTACGGAACCTCACAGCGCAGGCACAGCAGCAATTGCATGCCGCTCAGGAGGAAGCGCGAGGGGCGCAGGAGGAGCTGAACAAGCTGGTGGACCAGGTGAGGACAAAAGAGGAGACTGAGAAACAGCTAAGGGTGATGGTATTGGACCTGCAGAAAAAGTTGGAAGAGGAGAAAGCCGCTAGAGGTGGGGGGGGCACCCCAGCCGCAGCTAGTCCAAGTGAGAAGGGGACAGAGCCTAGTCACCAAGTTTAGCGGCGACCCTAGGGAGTACCTAGGATTCGAGACAGAAATAAATTATGCGCTGGAATTGCATGCAGCAGAATTCCCAGATGACGCGCACAGAGTCTCCTTTATCATAGAGCATTTGACGGGGGCCGCCCGGGAATGGGTAAGACCGCTCATCGCGCAAAAAAATCCTTGCATGAAGAACGCAAAATTATTTCTAGAAGCTTTAAAAATAATGTACGCTAGTGACAGTGAAATGGAGGCCACTAAACAGGAGCTTCATAACTTAACACAAGGGAAATCGACAGTTAGGGACTACTGGGCGAGATTCACCATGCTGGTGCACAAACTGGGGTGGGATCTGCAAAGTGAGCCAGTGAAATCAGCCTTCTACCTGGGTTTGCACGCAGACGTTAAGGATGAGCTGGCAAGAGGTCCTAGACCGCGGACTATGGATGAGTTAAGCAAAGCGGCGCTAGCGGTGGGGGTGAGACAGGAATCCAGATGGTATGACAAACAAGCGACGCGCGCAGCAAAACCTTGGTTCCCACGCTCCCAGGACAGACCACATCACCAAACCCCACCCCAGGGCCCGCCCCCAGACCCGCCCAGACCAAGCCCAGAGCCGGAACCGATGGAGATCGGTGGAGCACGCGCGCGGGCTTTTCAAACCCCGGCGGCGCCAAGACGCAAGGAGGGAAGAGGCGGGAATTGCTTTCTCTGCAACTCCCCCCGGCATCGCGTCAGAGACTGCCCTCATCGCAGAGAGTGGCAAGGAAAGGCGGGAACGGTTGTACCTTCCCCCACTGAAGCAGCACCACAGCAGGGAAACGAGACAGCCTGGCTGCAGGAGACAAGGGGCAGCAGCCAGGCACAGTCAGCAGACAACAGCCCCAGCCCGCCCACCCGCACAGAGAGGAGCAGAGCCAGCCCACCCCTCCCAGAGCAGGAGTGGTTCTAGAAGTCACGCTAACGCTCCCAAATGGCTATCCCCTGACAGTCCTCGCCTTAATTGACAGTGGTGCCTCAGCCAACTTCTTCTCGAGAAACTTTGCAGAAGAGCACCAGATCCAGCTTCTGCAGCTGGATTTTCCCCTGCACGTAGCCACCATTGACGGCAGAGAGTTGCTGGGAGGGGCCATCACTCATCAACCCCCCCCCCATGAGAATGATGGTGGGAAGGCACTCAGAGACACTGGCTTTCAACGTCACAACCATCTCAGACCCCCCCCCCATCGTTTTGGGAATGAGCTGGCTGGCGCGCCACGACCCCTCCATAAGTTGGCACCAGAGATGCATCACGTTTGGGTCGGACTTTTGTCTGGAACATTGCATGCAGCACCAACCAGGGGAGGGGCCTCCAATAGCCACGGTGGCCACCATGCATGTCAAAGGGGGTGAGGCGATACCCAAGCAGTACTGGGACCTGCAGGAGGTCTTCAGCGAAGCGGAGTCCGACCACCTACCCCCACACAGGTCTTTCGACTGCCAGATCAACCTGGTGCCAGGGGCAACGATACCCCCAGCCAAGCTGTACGCCATGTCAGATCAGGAACTCGAGGATTTGCGTGCGTTCATAGACAAGAACCTCAAACGGGGGTTCATCAGAGAAAGCAAGGCAGCAGGGGGCAGCCCGGTCTTCTGGGTGGACAAGAAAGACACGCAACAGCGCCGTCTTGTGGTGGATTTCAGACGGCTCAATTCAGTGACAGAGCCAGTGGCTTTCCCCATGCCCAGAGTGGACGATCTCCTGACAGCGGCACGCAGGGGCAAGATTTTCACCAAGCTAGACCTGAGGGGGGCGTACAACTTGATCAGGATTCGGGAAGGCGATGAGTGGAAAACCACGATGTTCACGCCTCTGGGCTCTTTTGAATATCTGGTGATGCCCTTCGGGTTGCAAGGGGGCTCAGCATGCTTCCAGGCCTTCATGCACCACGTCCTGGGGTCCCTTCTCTTCAAGAACTGCTTAGTCTTCCTGGATGACATCCTTATCTATTCCGCTGACCCAGTGCAACATGTGAAGGATGTCAGGGAGGTATTGCAACGCCTGAAGGAGAACCACCTGTATGTGAAGCTGGAGAAGTGCAAGTTTCACACCAGGGAAGTGGACTTCCTGGGCTACAAACTGTCAGACAAGGGACTGGCGATGGACAAGGACAAGGTGCAGGCCATCCTGGACTGGCACAGCCCCAGGACGCGCAAAGATGCCCAACGCCTCCTAGGATTCGCCAATTTCTACAGGAAATTCATCAAGAACTTCTCGCGGGTTACGGCTCCCATCACGGACTGCCTGAGAGGCAAGCAGAAGTTCAGGTGGACGCCAGAGGCGCAAGCAGCGTTCGAAAGCCTCAAGAGGGTGTTCGCGTCTGACCAGAACCTGTTCCATGTGTTGCAGGATGCGCCCCTACGCGTGGAGACAGACGCTTCAGACCGGGCGTTGGGAGCGATCCTGTTGCAACTGGACGCCAACAGAGAGTGGAGACCTTGTGCCTTCTTCTCCAGGAAGCTGACACAGCCTGAACGCAACTACACGGTGTTTGATAGGGAACTTCTTGCGATCCACGCTGCTTTGCAGCACTGGCGACACTTCCTGGTGGGCGCCAAGCACCCCATCCAGGTGTGCACAGACCACAAGAACCTGGAGTTCTGGAGAACGGCCAGGGTGCTCAACCAGCGACAGATACGGTGGGCAGAGTTCTTCTCGAACTTCAACTTCTCCATCCACTACATCCCGGGGGAGCAGAATGTCAGGGCGGATGCCCTCTCCCGCAAACCAGAGTACATGGAGCATGAGTTGCCACCAGCGCCCAGGCACATTTCCCCCCCATCAGCATGGTCCTGCGGAGCAGCAGTGGTGAGCGAGGCAGAACTCACAGCACTGACGGCAGCAGATGAGTTTGCCTCCCGCATCTTCAGAGAGCTGCGAGGGGGGAGGGAGCAGGCTAAAGACTTTGAGGAAAGGAGGGGTTTGCTTTTTTACAGGGGAGCCCTGTACCTTCCCACCAAACAGCTGAGAGGTAAGGTCCTCAAGCAGATGCACGACAACCCAACGGCGGGTCATTTCGGAAGGGACAAAACCACTCACCTAGTCATGAGACACTTCTGGTGGCCAGGGGTGCGGGAGGATGTTCGGGATTATGTAAGGGGATGTGACACCTGCCAGCGAGCAAAGGTGGTCAGAGCGCCACCAGCAGGTTTGCTGGAGCCATTAGCCACACCGCACAGGCCGTGGGAAGTAGTGTCCATGGACTTCATCACAGACCTGCCGTCGTCCAGGGGCAAGACCGCAGTGTTGGTGGTGGTGGACCTCATGTCCAAAATGTGCCACTTTATACCGTGTGCCAGGGCGGTCTCGGCAGAAGAGACGGCCAAACTGTTTGTGGATCACGTATTCAGACTGCATGGATTGCCTTTAAGAGTTATTTCGGATCGTGGCCGCCAATTTGTTTCCAGGTTCTGGCGGCGGCTAATGAACCTCCTGCAGGTGGAGGTCAGTTTGTCTACGGCTCGGCACCCGCAGACCAATGGACAGGCGGAGCGGGTCAACGCCATTCTGCAGCAGTACCTGAGATGTTACGTCAGCCAGAGGCAAACGGACTGGGTGGATCGCCTGCCACTGGCAGAATTTGCCTACAACAATGCGGTGCACGTCTCCACAGGGGTGTCGCCCTTTAAGGCCAACTACGGGCGCGACCTCAGATCTTTCCCGGAGAGGGAGGGGGAGGAGGAGGAAGAGGGCCCACAGGCAGAGGATTGGGCAGAGGACCTGGAGACGGTGCACCAGCAGCTCAGAGAACACTTGGAGAGGGCCAAGGAAGCGTACAAGAAGGGGGCAGATCGCCACAGGCGACCGGGAGAGGTCATCAGGGTGGGGGACAAGGTTTGGTTATCCTCGGAAGGTGTTCCCACCAGGGGGCGATGCAAGAAGTTAGCACCCAGGAGGCTGGGCCCCTTCACGGTCACGCAACAGGTCAACCCGGTAGCCTTCAGGCTAGCACTGCCTGAGGACATGAGAGTGCACCCAGTGTTTCATAGATCGCTGCTGTCGCCGTACAGGGAAAGTACCAGGTTCAGGGACAGCGATCAGCCTCCAGAGGGAGGGGGGGAGACGGGAGACGCCCGACAGCTCAATGAGGCAACTGAGATTTTAGACTCAAGGAGAGGGGTGAGAGGGCTGGAGTACCTGATAGCATGGGAGGACACTCCGCCGTCCCACAATGAGTGGTTACCGGCCACAGAAGTACCTGAGGAATTTTTAGTGGAAGAGTTCCACGCCCTGTTCCCCCACAGGCCCAAGCCCTGGCACATGGAAAGGGAGGGAGAGGGGGAAGGGCGGGAGGAAGGGATCGCAGGCAGCAGCTCTCCATGGAGATGGGAAGCGGAATTTGAGGATACGGAAGAAGAGGTGTGGGTTTCACCGAGGTCGACTACGTCAGAGGCAGGAGAGGACTGGCAGAACATTTTTACTCCCACCAGCTCTGACGCCACTGACTTCTTGGGATTCCCGTCTTCTCAGGGGGAAGGAGAAAGATCGCAGGATTGGGGGGAAATTTTTACACCCACAGGCTCGGATGCCACAGACTTCTTGGGGTTTCACTCGTCCCCAGCAAGCAGAGAGCCCCTAGGGAGGGGGGGAGAGGAGCCTGGGAGGGGGGTGGATGTGAGGGACAAGGGATACAGGGAAGTCCCTCCCATCTTAAGTTCCAGCCCATCCCCAAGCGCTGGAGAGAGTAAGGAGAGCTCTGCCTCCAGCGGAGAGTCAGGAAGTGGTGTCCGAGGCTCAGGCAAGGTTGTGGAGCCCATGCCGCAGGTGGGACAGGAAGTTGGACGCACGGGGGGGAGGCCAATCCCCCCAACTCCCGAATTGCGATGCAAACGTAGGGGGAAGAGGTTGGGTCTGCCAAAGCTTTGGTGCTGGAAGAAAACGCGCCAATCGCCATTCGGAGGTTCTGACACCTCACCTTAAGGATGCATTTTTACTGATCTGAACACTGTAAATAATCAGCACTTAATAAAAGCCTTAAAAGACCATGCTGGAGTCGTTACTCTAGAGTAGCCATATCAGGCCCTCTGACAAGTTCTTTTCCAAATATAGCTTGAATTTCTTCCATTCTTCCTCCACCGTCTTCTTTCCCCTGTCGCGGATTCTCCCAGTCAGTTCAGACAGTTCTCCCCTTCAGTAGTTTCAAGCACTACTGCAGGTTCCACTTAATATCTGTACTGCATTGTTTACTGTGACAGCACCTGCACTTTGGAACTCCCCACCTGCTAAAAGCATTCTTCTTTAGGCAAGCGTACCTAGATGCTTAGGAAGTTGAAGTAATTTTAATCTTAGTATTTTAGCTTTTGTATGTTTTAAAGTTGGATTGTTAATTTTTCTTGATTTTCTTCTGCTGTGGTGTTTCTTTTGTTTGTTGTTTTGGCAAACCACTTTGCAGGTTTTTAAAAAACAAATTTAATTAAATAAATAAACAATAAATATAAATAAAATAACACAAGCCAGAATACAATCCATCCTGTAGATTTAAGTATCTGCCCATAGTCGCCTACTTCTTATCAGTGGTCCAGAATCCACATTCCTTTGTAAGAAAATATGAAATGACGTAAAACCATTTTTGCAGGCAAAAAGCCCCCACCAATGTGTTTGTGTGTGTGTGGGGGGGGGGGGTGACAAGAAATTTTCCGCACCGGATACCACCTGACCTTCCTATGCCTCTGCTGTTGAGAGTTGTAGTTCAGCAACACCTGGAAAGGCAAAGGTTCTCTGCACCTGCAATAGAGGGTGTTAAGATTTGGGCTACAAAAAAAAGCAGGAATTGTGATTTCCAGATCTGAATAAAAGAGCAGGAGTTAGTTATAGGCTTTGCATCAGGCACAACTGATGAGGAGCACTTTGGACTCCATTAAAGTCTGACAGAATAGAAAAGAAAAGAAATACTACTCTGTACCCTTTTAAACTTAATGGACATAAAGAAGCAAGCAGAGATCAGCTAGGCAAGCATCACTTGAGTCCCATTCCTATGGCTACTCTTGCTGTCTTACAATATACACTCTATATAGTATCCTTTCATTCTAATATAAAATAATCTAGTCTGAAATAGTTATTTGTAAAAGAATTAAAAACCTGCTTTCATTTCCACATATTTATATGTGGGAATAGCTCCCTATGGGTTCTATCCATCCTTTGACCTTCTTTTCCTGCATATTATTTATACCCTTATATGGAGTTCAGATGTATAAATGTGATTTATAAGGCAAAACAAAATGTAGTTTGAAAGAAGTTGTGTGACTTCCCTTAATCCCTAATCCCTAACAAAAAGAATTGCATAGATTCTGCCATACAACCAGGCCTACACTGAGGGGCTATTGACATCCCATTCCCATACCTTTCTTCCTAGCTTAGCACTCCAGTGTTAAAACATCCTACCAAAACACTCTGACTGTGCCCTTCTAGGGTCCGATAAGATTGGAATGCTGTGTTTACACAGTGAGATACATACATACATACATACATACATACATACATACATACATACATACTGCCCTTCATCATAAGAAGTCAGGGCAGATCACAGAATAAAATACTGGATAAAAACAAATAAATAAGTAAAATAAAACAATAACCCTCCCTTCCCACAGACACATTTAAAAGCATACCTGCCAAGTCCCGGATTGCAGAATCAGCAGCCACGTGACACCAGAAGTTGTATAGAGTAGACGCAACTTCCGGTGTCACTTTGCCCATCTGTGGCAAAAATGGCCGTCGCCAACACCGGAAGCTGCGTCTACGCACTTCCGGACATGCGTAGACGCAACTTTCGAAGCCTTTTTTGTTTTTTGCCATAATCATTTAAGTAGCAAACATGATATATATAAAGAAAGGGTAAAGGCTCCTCTCCCCACTCACATACCATATTTTACATCGAAAAAAGTCTTCTTTCCAGTTCAAAACATTACGGCTTTGTAGCAGGTTCAGTTTAGCAGTTTATGACCTTGTCCCATCTGTTCCAGCACACGTCTGCATATTAGTCCTAATTTCACTCTAATAAACAGAAGTACCTCTGCTTCTTAATGGCTGTGTAGGGGGGTTACCGATAGGCAAAGTGCTTTTGCACTCAGTGCCTCCCTGCCTCCCGAATTCCATGCCAGAGCAAGAGCCAGGTATCGAGACAATCTGTGAGTGACGCTCACTCCCCCCGGGCCCTGGGGGGAGCTTGCAAGGACAATTACCCTCAAATCATCCTTGTTTATCTTCACTAACGGTCTCTGCCATCATGGGAGCGGTATCCATTAAGGCAGACCGGAACCAGAAGCCAAGTCTGGGACAGTTTCTATGGGGATACATTCTGTCAAAAGGTTAAATGCAATCAGTATTGGAGCAGTTAAAACAAAAGCTATATCAAGAATCTGATATCTAATCAGATATCAAAGCTTTTACATCATGAAGAATTATGAATCTTTAAGCTTCCAGATTCTTAAGTACTACACAATTTAGATCTACGAAATCCAAGTTGTGTGATTAGATTGCAAATGGCAGTTTACATAAAATTTCTTCTATTTAAAAGAACATAGAAAACTAGTATATCAGGGAGAATTCTAGACTTGAACATATCACTTTGACATCCAGAGTTCTGTGGGTATTGCATACAAATAGAATGGTTCCATTCTGGTTATGATGTAGTCACTTAGACTTGAAACATTTCTTAGAGCTTATCTATTGTTCTCAAGCAAGAAGTAGCTAAACTTCAAGACTGAATATCTTCTTGCAAAAGTTAAACATTTAACTAAGTTACCAACACAGCCTTTACTAATAATGAACGGATAGTATGGAATTTGAGAAGTTTGATACATGTTTGAAAAGCACGCTGTGTGGACGTATCATTAAAAAAAAAATTATACATGAATAAGTAAGTGTCTGTAACATTAACTTCCTAGGTTGCCAAATACACAGGCTAGCCATAGGGCTTCTGCTTATTAGGTCTGCTTATTTACCAAAACCATATTTCAAGTTACAAGATGCATTTTAATTGTGAGAAGGTACATGGAATTATTGGATTTATGAATTTATACTTTCAATAAATGCAGAATAAAGGGGGAGACTGAGTAAAAAAGTGTGGGAGTTCAAGGGGGTGCTTCAGACTTGCCAAGCAGCAAGGACCATTTCTGGATGTGATGACGAAGGAAGTTGGAAGGGAATAATAGGCAAACGTTTTTAAGGAGATGGGCTCGGGTATGAATGAATGAATGAATGAATGGCAATTTATTGGGAGATAAATATGTCAAATGATGAAACGGGTCAATCTTTTTGAAACCAGAACCTATTAGGAGTAAAATAATAATTACAAAACCATGTCAGTTAACAACCCACAATCCACATAATCTGTTAAAATTGGATATCCAAATTGGATGCATTCTTTGCTCTCTCTATCCAAAGTTAAAATTAGCTCCAGTCAAAATTCTGGAATGGTAGGACTGTAACATTGAGAACTTTAACTCAACATTTATGAAGGTGAAAATTAATTTGGAGAGTTTCAGAATCTGTATAGCCGTTTTTAATTATGGAAATATGGTAAGAAGATAACTTTGCTTTTGTAGTTAAATTATATTATTCCTATGTTTTATTCATATGACTTTAGGAGACCTGAGCTTGGGCAGTTTAAAGTATTCAAGATGGCTATTGCTTTGTGAAATCTAAGTCCTTTAGTTGTTTGGAGGAAATGAAAAAAAACCTGGAGCAGTAAAACATAAGGAAAAATACAGCCTTGCTTATTTCCCTAGAGAGATCAGCGGAGGGCAGGCACACACTCCTCAAAAACTTCTGAATGAATAGCTCTGGAGCTGACCAGAATAGCAGATTGCAAAGGTCCTTGTTAACATGGTGCTCAAACTTTTAGTATGTAGGGATATCCAGATAAAAATGCAATACTGTGCCTTCAGCAAATTTCCAAAGAAATTCTCAAAGACAACAAGGCATCTCTCCAGATACTGTGGACTAGAAAAGAAAATAGGATGAAACTTTTTATTCATCTACTAAAACCCCGGGAACCCAGGTGGCGCTGTGGGTTAGACCACAGAGTCTAGAGCTTGTTGATCAGAAGGTCGGCGGTTCAAATCCCTGCAACGGGGTGAGCTCCTGTTGCTCGGTCCCAGCTCCTGCCCACCTAGCAGTTTGAAAGCACATCAAAGTGCAAGTAGATAAATAGGGACCGCTCCGGAGGGAAGGTAAACGACGTTTCCGTGCGCTGCTCTGGTTCGCCAGAAGCGGCTTTGTCATGCTGGCCACATGACCCGGAAGCTGTCTGCGGACAAACGCTGGCTCCTTCGGCCTATAGAGCGAGATGAGCGCCGCAACCCCAGAGTTGGACACGACTGGACCTGATGGTCAGGGGCCCCTTTACCTTTACCTTTACTAAAAACCCTTTTCCCCCTCCCAGTTGACTTTACGTGTCATGAAAGGCAAAGGCCTTCATTGATAGGCTCTGCTTCACAACCCGCCCAAACAAGGACTGATCCTTTCCACTATACATTCCACAAAAGCTCCTTAAATGCCTGTCACT